>NW_016825936.1:1950514-1969928 GCF_001698545.2 Rhinopithecus bieti
CTCTCTCCCTCCCTCCCTCCCTTTCCTGTCTTCCTTCTTTCCTTTCCTGTCTTCCTGCCTTTTTTCTGCCTGCCTGCCTGTTGGCCTTACTATAAATTTGCAAGGAGTGAAACCAAAAATTAAAAATAAATATTGAGCTTTTTTTCCTTTATATTTCCTTTATCACCAAAAAACTTATATTTTTTTCCTGCTAATGCACATCCAAGTTAACTATTCAATAAATGTAAAGTGGATTATTGGTGTATTTCCAAGAATGGAGGTAGGGTGTGTTTGATTTCATATACTGGCCTGTTCTGACTCCATCAAGTGCTTTGACCTGTCAAACTCTACCCTTAACCCCTAGGGGTAAGTGCGAAACTAAATTTATACTTTCTACTTCAATATCCAAATCCAGCGTCCTTCCTGCCACATGATTGTCAGAGCAAAAGCATCAGGAAATTCTAAATCTAGTTTGTCTCCACAGCTTATATGCAGCTGTCATTATAAACAAAGTCTAGTGTCACTCTCATCGAACTTGAAATTTAACACGTGCTTTTGCCACTCAATGAGGGATTTCCTCTAACACACTTACTACGTAAATCTACTGTTCTCCAGTGGTTTTACTTTGGTATTATACTACTATAAAAGCACATTTGGGGACAAAGTATTAACGATATAAAAGAGTAATAATGAGCCTTAAAAATAAGGCTGAAAATTCCACAGAAACAGGATCATTTTTTATGACACTTGCCATTTTTATCTCCCAAACCAGAATTATTACTCAAAATTAGACATCTAGATGAAAAATATCTGGAATGGAAAAATAATATAAAGTTAACTGTTTGAGGCCTAAAATTTATTTCAAAGCCTCTGTTAATAAAGATGAAGTTTTTTGTAAAGATAACATTTATGTAATATATTCCTTTTACATTTTGTGATATACTCTTATTATAAGACTTTCCAATTAATTTGAAATTTAAAATGACGTGCAGACATATTTCAGTAGCAGAAAGTTCCTCCTATCTGAGATAAATAAGAAAGACACAAATAGATTTGTTTATTTCATACTTTACACATCACAGTCATCAAATATATGCATTAAAAGCTTTTAATGTCTTCTCCCCCTTTAATTTTTACCTTATCCAGTCAATATTAAGTGCTAATTTGAACTACTTTATATATATAGATATATCTATCTAGTGCATATATAAACATATGTATTTATATATGTTTATATATATATATATATATGGCATCAATATTGCAGTATTTAGCATATGAACATCGCATCATAGTTCCAGGAGACGTTTTAGAAGTTTATCTATCTATCTTCAATATTTTCAGTCAAAATTTAATTTCATATCTAAAAAAATTAAGATCTTTTATTGGAATCTAAAATCACAGGCACTAGCATCGAGCTAGAGTCTTCATAATCCATGACTATTTGGCCGGGCGCGGTGGCTCACGCCTGTAATCCCAGCACTTTGGGAGGCCGAGGTGGGCAGATCACGAGGTCAGGAGATCGAGACCATCCTGGCTAACACAGTGAAACCCCATCTCTACTAAAATACAAAAAAATTAGCCGGGCGTGGTGGCGGGCGCTTGTAGTCCCAGCTACTCAGGAGGCTGAGGCAGCAGAATGGCGTGAACCCAGGAGGTGGAGCTCGCAGTGAGCCGAGATCGCGCCACTGCACTCCAGCCTGGGCGACAGAGCGAGACTCCGCCTCAAAAAAAAAAAAAAAAAAAAAAAAAAAAAATCCATGAATATTCAAGACTGCAAAAAAGCATAGATTAGTCACATTCTTGATGGCAAGCCACAGGAACTGAATACTGATTTCTCAGACAATCAGGGAATGTGTTAGAATATCAGGTAATCATTTAGTTGATAGGACAACGGAGGGGTAAGCTTGGTAAAATGACGAAAGGCAAGATTTTGCACTGGAAGTTAGGTAGTAAGAACAACGGCCAAGGTCATGTTTTAAGAAGACTCTGGTCCTTCTTTTGCTCCTTGAGGATTCACTATCCTTAGAGAAAATGCGTGAGTGCCTAAGCCCAAGTAAAAAAAAGAATAAATTGATCTACAGATTTTTGTAGTGGGAATAGGTACTTCCCCACCTAAAATAGTCACAATAATAAATTATTCTTCAAGAAAGAACAAAATGAATTAAGAAAGTGTGAATAAGAAAAGAAGGACAATTCAAAAGTGACTAATATCCAATATGATATAATGCGTGTGTGTGTGTGTGTGTGTGTGTGTGATGGTCTTCTCTGCTAATAAAAATAATATCAGCCTGCTCATATAAAAAGTATAACTATATAAATGCTTTAAAATCCAATCTCTAAAGACTCAAAGTCATCAAAATGCCACATAAAGTGTGTGTTTAGACTCAGGAGATGAAAATTGGACCATACCACCTCTAACCTATTACATAGAGCATGTGATTTTGCTGCTTGATCTGTAGTTCGTTTTGTTGGAAAATGAGATTTCTATAAAACTGACAACATAAAATGTTGTGAGATGAGAATATTTTATATAAAAGTCATTTCCAAAATACAGAACACCACACATAAAGTTAGTTTCTCATTATTCAGATTCCTTTGGGTCTAACGAGGGAACCTGATTTTTTTTTTTTTTTTTTTTTTTTTTTTTCTTTTAAGAATAGATCTTCTGTGCTTGCTCATTTCACACCAGAAAAACTCCCAAACAGGCCTCTGAAGACTATGAAACATTTTCCTTTGGCTAAGAGAGAAGTGTCAGTAGAACTGAAGAAGCAGTCATAAAATTATTTTTTTAAGTGGAAATAATTATCTTAACTAGTGAAGAAAGTCAGCTTCATGATTTTAGCCCTAAGCAAAGGTATGGCTCAGTCATTTTATTTATGCCTTTAAAAGCCTCCTCGTTTTGTCCTTTTTGTGACTTTTTTTTCAATTAGCTTGGATATATTTTATACCGCCCTGCAAGGAATTTTATAAATTGTGTATTATTTTTCTTTTTCAAAGAAAAGGGTTTATAAGTCCCAGATTTCTCCCACTCCATGTGGCCATTATTGGTCTTCCCTGGGGGCTTTTTTACCCCTTGCCCTCCAACGTGAGGCTTAACGGGGATGGTTCTTGCAGTCATAATTGAAAATTAACGATGAGAAGCAGTCCCAAACCACACCATTCCCTTTCTCCCTCCTCAGTCCAAAAAGTGTACAATGCAGATTTTATTTCAGGGACCGGAGAGGTGATTAATCGTCATGGGGTCTTGACACTGGCTTCAGATAAGTGGCGCAGTCTGGCAGTAACACAAATATGTGGACACCATTCCCATTAATCTCTGAACACCACATGGAAAGGCAAAAGTCTTTGTGAGGCCTCCATAAAGGGAGTTATTATTACGAGGCCAAATTTTCTTAAAAGAAAGACTAATTTGTAGCCTCTGTGAACCTATCCAAGAGCGGAGGAATTCCTACACTCTACTTATTATAAGGGGAATTTTCTCCAAATAAGAAGATGTAAATGGAGTGTGAGGGTGAAAATAAGAAAACAGAAGTATGAGAGAACTGACAATCAAATGCACAGAGTCATTACTACCGGTCTGTGAGAACTATGAGGCTGGCCGGGAACGTGTTTTTGGATTGCTACAGCTGAAGCACACAAATGGCCCCTAATAGATGCTGAGTGAATAGAGAAATGGAACATTCGCATTTTGTTAGGATGCAATACTCATATTTAGTCGTTTATAACTGCAAATAAGATAAATGAAATAATATTAATGTTATCATTGATATTCTGATCTTTGTACTCTTATTACACAATTTCTGCTATCTATAATGTTATGATGATGATAATAATGTTAAACAATGCCCTGTTGATCCACCTGGAAACTCCAAATGCATTGTCTTTCAGGTTGACTCACAATTCCCTTTCTAAATGAAGTCTGTTACCTCTTATTTATTGTTGTTGCTGCATGGAGTTATTCTTCATTTATTTACAGATGTTGCAATTATATTTTTAGATGCTTTGATTACCCTAAGAATTTCTTGGGACACACATCATGAAAAGTTGTTTTTTTTCTTTTTTTCTTTTTTCTTTTTTTTTTTTTTTTTTTTTTTCTTTTTTACCATCAGTGGTGTCGCACCTATCAGGTGCTCAATAAATGTTTGTTGAATGTTTCCTTCTTCCTTTGACTTAGTTGTCTGTCTGTAGGAGAAAGTGTCTCCAAATTGTTAAATATATAGTCTTTCTGTGATCTTTTCTGGATAAGATATTTCTATTCTCTTCGTGAGAGATAGATGCTTGTCTCGGGGATTATATAAACGTTGTCATTCCCTTTTATCCTTGTGTAAACATGACACCCTCTCTCACAGTAGCGCATATCGGCTTTGTTGAGTTTGAGATGGCATAAAATTATTCTTGTTTAACTCTGATTGTTCAAAGAGGATAACTAGACACAGTCTCCTAGTTTCATAGGCAGGCAGTATTTAATCCGTTTTTTAAAATATCTTTTTTTATTTCTAAATACTATTCATATTTATTTATACTATGAAAAGACGTTATTTTACTAACTATTCAGTAATCTAAACCTTCAATGTTACTGAAATAAACTTTGAAAATTAACAGGAAGGAGTATTATTCTATTTTATAAACTTGGTTCTTGGAAATATTTCAAATGAAATATATTCTAATTAATATAGAAGGGTCATAAAACATATATTTTAAAATATTAATAAAATAGAAGCCCCTAAACATCAACCAAGGTAAGCATATGAGTTATGTTCTTGGTTCTGAGCCCTTCTTTCCCAGTAAGAGTAAACATTGCCTTGACTTTTGTGATAATCATTACTTTGATTTATTTTATAATACTATGTATTATTTTAAATAGCTAGGTTTGGGGCCTCATATAAATACAGTCAGTTGTGTGCATTCTCATGTTACTTATTTCTTTTCCTCATCAATATAAATTCAATCTATGTTGGCAGCTGTAGCTTAATTCAGCCATTTTAATTGTTATTTATAATTGTATTACTAGACTATATTTTATTTACCTATTTTATTTTATTTCACATTTAAGTTGTTTATTTTGGGCTATTTCAAGCAATGGTCTTCTAAAATTCCTTTTAAATGTCTGCTGACATATATACAGTTTTTTTTTTTAAGGGCATATATGGAGGGATGAAAAGCATATATTTAGCTTTCTTACGTCATGTTAAAATGTTTTCCAAAGTAGTTTTCTAATTAACTTCCTTCCGGTACTCTATGAGTGTTTCCATTATTTAAACTCTTCACCAACACTTTAAACTACCACAAATTATATTTTTGCATATTAATAGCTGTATAATAATATAATAAAGGTCTTAAACTGTAGTCCCATGATTATTGACTTTTATTATATTTTATGTTTATTTTGCTATTTAGTTTTCATTTTAGTGAAGCATCTTTTAAAATATTTTGCTTATGTTTCTCTGATAAATTAAGTTGTATTTTAAATTCAACTTTTAGTTCTTGATCTTATGCATAAATATCATTAATTTTTGTGTATTGACTTTGTATAATACCTCCTTGTTATAGTAACTTACAAATTCTAAAAGTTTTCAATTTTTGTTAGATTCCCTACAATAGAACTAAGATATTCTATATTTGCAGACAGCAGGGTGGCAGTGTCTTTATTGTTTTACTTCTTACTTTCCAATCATGTGTCTTATATGTTTTATAGCCTTATTGAAATAGCTAGATCCTCCAGGACATTGTTGAATATCACCAATAAGTATTACCTTAGTCATAAAATGTATTAGATATCCTTTATCAGTTTTAGGAAGTTCCATTTTATTTCTAATTTGATGAGAGTTTTTTATGAAGAATAGTTTTGAATTTTCCAAGTGATTTTGTAAGTATTAGCATAACTGTATTTCTCTTTTGTCTTAAAATTACAATTACATTATTGATTTTAGAGAAAAACAGCATTGCACACCTTAGATATCGTCATAGTGCCATTTATTGCTTCTGCATTAATGGATTCAATTTGCTCATATTTCATGAAAGATTTTCTTCTTTATTTAGAAGGAATATGGTTTAGAGGTTGCTTTTGTTTTTCAAGACAATGTTGTGTTTGGATTTAGTGTCAGAACAACGCTATTTGGGGAGTGTTTCTTCCTATTCTATTTCCTAGAAGACATTGTGTAGAATTGGTGTTATTTCTTCTTTAAATAACCAGTATATTCACCAATAAAACTTTCTGTCCTGGAGACTTCTCTATCAGGAGTCTTTAAACTACAAATTAAATTTATTTCATAGTCATAGAACTATTCAGTATATGTCATCTTGCACACATTTTGGTAGTTTATGTGTTGTGACGAATTTTTTTTCTAATTTATGTTGATGAATCTATGTAACCAGAGTTATTTTCGTATTTGCTTATTATCTTTTTAAAACCTACGGAGTCTGTAGGAAAATTCCTATTTTTATTGTTAATACTGGAGCTGGAAAGTGATTTCTCTCTCTCTCTCTTTTTTTTTTTTTTTTTGAAAGAGTATTTTACAATTGGTATTATTCTTCTCAAAGGTCTGCAGGAATTTATTCACCACTGATGTCATCTGGGTCTTTATTTTGTTATTGTTTTTGTTTGTGGTGATGTTTTTGCTTTTCGAGTCAATATTGCTAATTGTTTCTCAAACATTTCATGTTTTACATGTTGTCTGATTTTAATATAATGTTTACAATATTATATTATCTTTTTAATGATTATATGATCAGGAGTGATGGTAATTTTAATTTCAGATCTTGATATTTTTTGTGGATTCCTTTTCCTGATGAGACTAACTTTATTGATCCATTCAAAGAACCAGATTTTGTTTTCACTGATTCTGTTGTTTTGCTGTTTTTCAATTCATTGACATTTAACTCATATTTTTATTATTTACTTCTGTCTACATAATTGGTTTTAATTTCTCTCTTTTTTTTGTACTACATTCCTAATGTGGGAGCATAGATCATTAATTGTACACATTTTTCTCATTAAATATGATCACTTAAAGGTATGTATACAGTTTCTTTTACTTTCTCTCTCTTTTTTTTTTTTTTTTTTTGACTGGTAGTAATTTATTGTTACACACACACACTCATACTAGGTTAACATCAGCCATCACACCATCCAGGCACTCCCCAGTCACCACGTGTGAGCGCGCGCGTGCGCACACACACACACACACACCCCCCGCACACACACACCCGCTCTTGGGAGGCAGATTTCCCTGTCTGCTCCCCTCTTCCCGTGGGAGAGGCATGGCTTCTGGGCAGTTTAAAGGTGGGAAGTTACAGGGGCCTAAATAGGTAGAAGAGCAGCAGCTCTGGACTGGCCAGCTGTAAATAGTCTTAACTGAGGCTAAGGGGCCCTAAGGCCAGTCATGGAGGGTCCTGAATCCAGATCCCCAGGAAGGTTTTCAGCAAACATCACAGTCCCATTTGATATGATGCCCAACCTCTATCCTTAAAGCATTTCCAGCGTCCTTGACGCATGGTGCTTAGACAACTGGCACAGAAGTGGTCAGGGCCTTGGCTGTGGCTCTGCCTCCTGCCTCACGGGAAGCCGGGGAGTGGACCAGAGTCCAGCATTAGGGAGCCCTTGTGGCAGTGGTGGGAGGCTGCTCAGGAAGGAGCTGTGCCTCTCCCCTGGTCCTGGCCCCATGCCCTCAGCATCCGTAAGAAACACGGCTGTCCACCTTTTTTCCTGCAAGAAAACTAAGTCCATCCCTTATGACTGTCCTGGGCACCAAAGGTGAAGGGCAGCCCGGGCAAGGGGAGAACTCTGATTGATTGGAGTCCCTGTTGGGGTAGTAGCAGGGTTCCACCCACTGCGGTCCTAGGCCTGGGGGCGAAGTCCAGGCCTGGCCACAGGGTTCAAAGATGTGTCAGACCCACGCCACTACCCACTACTCCGAGTGGGAGAGCAGAGCGGCTCAGCCCCAGGGGCGGGGCCTGTAGTTGGAGGCCGACCGGGCGTGGTCCGGGTAGTCCAGGCGGCTCTCGGTGGCAGTGAGCATGCGCTCCGGCTCTACCACGAACATGTAGTAGAGGTTCCACATCAGCATCGACAGCAGCGGCAGAAACGTCAGGCCGTAGCCGAAGCCTCGGAAGGAGCGGCCCACGGCGAAGGCCAGCCAGTAGATCAGACGGGAGATGGCAAAGAGACCAGTGAGCAGAGGGAGCAGTTTGAGGGTATCCTGGGGCAGGTAAGTAGAAAGCACGGCCAGGTTGAAGAAGTAGAGGATGAAGAGCTGGATCGACTGGGCCACATATCGCCGGTGGATCTCCACTTCCCGCCGTGGCTCCCCAAAGGGCCGAAGGGCAGAAAAGCATAACAGGTTCAGCCCGTACACCAGGATCCCCAGCACAATGGGGAAAGTGGCAAAGACCCCGCAGCGCAGTGTGTAGACCAGGCGGGAACTCATGGTGGTCAGCCGTGGGACATCAAACGGCAGGAAGGCATATGCCCCGTATAGTAGGCAGGGGAAGAGGATGAGTGCAGCTCCCACGGAGGCCACAGCCCTTAGCCACTCACGGTCTCCACAGCTCCCGCAGCCCCCACAGGAACGGCCAGGCGGCCTCACCACTGCCTCAGCCCACTTGCGCTCAGTGCGGTCGGGCTGGGTGGCCCGGCGGGGCATGAAGGTTCGGCACTCGCCCTCGCCTGCCTCACAGCGCATGATAAGGTCTTCTTGGGGCCGCCGCTCGATGCACTGTAGGTCAATAGGCACGAAGGCACGGGCCGCTTTCTCAGGCAGCAGGTTGGCATCGTCTTCGGGCAGCTCCTCTAGCTTGGTAAGTGGTTCTGACTCAGGGGGCTCTGGTTCAATGTCCCGCCAGCCAGGGGGATCCGGGAACGGAGCACTGGGCTGAGGGCCGGTCCCCCAGGGCAAGGTGGCAGCCTCGCTTACTGTGCTGTCTAGACCATCCTCAGCCCCCTCTATGGCTGTGGGAGACCCAGCTGAAGACCCCACTCCGAGAGACTCAGCTCCTGGGGATTTGGCCCCACCTTCCCCTTCTGGCTGCCGGCCATTAAAGTGTCTCTCTCTGTTGGCCAGGCTGGAGTGCAGTGGCACCGTCTCAGCTCATTGCAGTCTCCACCTCCTGGGTTCAAGTAACTCTCCTGCTTCAGCCTCCTGAGTAGCTGGGATTACAGGCACATGCCACCACGCCCAGCTAATTTGTGTATTTTTTTGTAGAAACGGGCTTGCACCATGTTGGCCAGGCTAGTCTCGCACTCCTGACCTCAGGTGATCCACCCTCCACCCGCCCTGGCTTCCCAGAGTTGCTGGGATTACAGGCGTCAGCCACCACGCCCAGCCTGTCTACATTTTCATCTGTGCTTTGCTTTAGCTGTTTCCCATAAAGTTGGATAAGTTTTATTTTCATTATCATTTAGTTTAAAGCAGTTTCTAATATTGCTAATGTGTCACTCGTAGGTCTTTAAGCATGTGTTGCTCTATTTTGAAATAATTTTAACTTTTCTCATTATAACTTTAACGGTTTTATCTTTTTCTGTACTTTTTTATTTGTGTTATTAAGTTAGCCATCATTTTTTTATTTTTTGTGGTTTTCCTCAGTGTAAATCTACCTTTTTCTCTGACCATTTTTAATATATATTTTTTTTACTTTCTGGTTTTAACAGCTTGACTAGTGCCATGGCTTAATGTCCTCTCCAAAATTCATGTGTTGAAATGTAATTGCTAATATAACGGTATTGGGAGGTAGAACCTCTAAGATATGATTAAGCAATGAAGGGTCCATCTTCACAAGTGGTTTAATACCATTATCTCGAAAATGGCTTAGTTATCCTGGCAGTGGGCTTCTGATAAAAAGACAAGTTTGGCTCCATTCTCTCTGCCTCAGGTGCTAGCTTGCCCTTCCACTATATTACGACATGGTAAGAAGCCTCTTGCCAGATGTTGGTGCCATAATCTTGGACTTTCCAGTCTACAGAACTGTGAGCAAGATAAATTTCTTTTTATTACAAATTATCCAGTCTATGGTATTTTGTTACAGCAGCAGAAAATGAATCAAGACAGCAGTAAGTTCCTATATGTGGTTTTCTTATACTTACTTGGCTTACCTTTTTCCTGTTTTACTTTGGCATTTTATTAAACAATATATCTAAAAGATCTATGGAAGTATATGGAGACACTCCTTTCTCTTTGTTATAGCTGCATTATAATCAACTGTATGTGACATTAGACCTTAGCTAAAAGTTTCCTTATTGATAGACATATGGGTAATTTTGAGTCCTAGCCTATTAAATCTACTAATTTATTGAATAAACATTATATAGATTTTTGCATTTTTTCTAATTTATCCCTGGAAAAATTCCTAGAGCTGATCAAAAGTAAATGCAGTTTGGTTTGATATGGCTACATTTCTTCCTAGATAGATTCTGCTATTTTCTCTTCCTATCACCGGTGTATGAGAGTGTCTATTTTCCACAGCCACACTAACAAAATGTCACCAAATTTTGATTTGTTTTACCTTGGAGATAAGAAATTCTATGTTTTGCCACTACTCTTACAAATCAAGTGATTGAATATGTATGCATTTGTACCCATATATTTTCCTATCTTAATAATGAAATGAAAATTGATACTATACTGTGTTTTGTTTTATTTACTAATATTTTCTTGCTATTTCTGGTCCTTTGACTCTCATAGACATTTTGAATCTTTAACAATATTTACACATACACACACACAGAACATGGATTCTAACTGAGATTCAGAAGATCAATTTGAGGAGAATTTACATATTTACACAATTGACTTCAATTTTTAATCATGATGTCTATCTTTTCTTTTTGAGATTTTAATTTTCCTCTTCCTTGGAGTTTTTAGTTTAGAGATTTGCACATAATTTAATGTATATTTATATTACCTTGAACCTAGGGACTTTGTAAACTTATTAACTCTGATATGTTGGGTATATTATTTTACATTTTCTGTGTATGCAAATGTGTCATATGCAAATAGTTGCTGTCTAGTTTGTTCCTTTCTATTGATAACATTTTTTACTCTCGTCTGCTGTGCTAAATATAAATTGCTGTAAACTTTACTCTTGATTCATTTATAAATTACAAAAAATACTATATAATTATTTTATTATTGATTAAATGTATCATATCAGTTAAAATATTGGTATTAATACTGGTATCACATAAGAATAATAACTTTCATGATTTCTCTAATAGGAGAGAGCTTTTTATTTCTAGTGTTACTAAGACTCATTTCAGCATTTGTTGAATTTTATTTTCAACAGCTTTTAGATTATCAACTTTGAATTTATTTACTTTTCTATTAATTCTTAGCTTACACTATTATTTCAAATGTTAAACACCAATCCTTAATTACATAAATAAGCCCAATTCAGCGTGTATTATAATTTTTGTAATGTAACACTGCATTAAATTTGTTTTTGTAGAGATAATATTTTTCTGAGAAAGCTTGACCACTTTGTTTTCCTTTCCTTAGTCCATTTTTGCTACCAAATGTATGTTCGCTAAAAAAAAAAATGGCGTTTCAAACATATCCCATCTTTTCAATATCTTAAATATTTTTCTACCATAATTTTTATTCCTAATATTTTAGAAAAACTCACGTAAATATTGTGCTCTAGATATTTCTTTGTTTAAAATATTTATATTTACAAATTTATTTTGAAATAGATACAAGACTTTTTTTTTTTAGTTTTGTGTCAATTGCCACAGTTTTCTTATAAATAGGTCTATTTCATCTGAATAAAATTTTATTATCAGAGAGATTCTCATAATATGCTCCCATAATTAATGGCTTTAAAGTCTACAGTGATGTTTCTTATTTTCACACCTATGTGTCTACCTTTTGAAATTTGAAGTTTTTGTCTTCTCTCTTTGATTCTTAATTACCTTTACTTGGAGTCCACATTTTTATTAGTCATTTTCAAAGATCTTTATTTTGTTTTTTTGTTTGTTTGTTTTATGGAATCTATTGTAATTTGTTTTTAATTACTTTATCTTCCTATGTTTTTTCCTTCTATTGGATTTGAGGTATTTTTTTAATGGTCTGGCTTCTTGAGTTAGAAGCTCAAATCAGTGGTTTATTTTCAGCTTTTCTTTTTTTTTCTTATATATTTACTTAAGGCTCATTATTTTCCATTAAGCATGACATTAACATCATCCCACAAGTTTGATATATCATTTTAAAATCACAGTGAAAACACTTCCTAATTTCCATTGTGGTTATTTTCCTGTGGTTGTTTTAAATTGCAGACTCATCTTTAAAATAGCAAATATTACATTATTTTTTATTAATTATTTTTAGGTATTGCTTTCTGACTTAATTCCACTCTGATCATTGAATACATTTTAAATTATTTTAGCCCTTTACTACTTGTTTGGACTTGCTTTGTGTCCTAGCATACAGTCTATATTGATAAACAGTTCATGTAAATTTCAAAAGAATGTGTAGTCTTCATTATTTGGTCTAGCATAATATGTTGATCAGTTAATTGTTATTCAAATGATCAATATTCATAAGGATTTACTTTGTTTGCTTAGTCTGTCAAGTATTTAAAGGGATTGCTAGTCTTCCATTCCACTGTGACTGTGAATTCTGTAGTTTTGTCTTTTAGCTTTATCAATTGTTCCTTTACATGTTTGATGCTATGTAATTAGAGACACACACATTTAGAATTTTTATATCTTTCTGGAAAAATGACCTTTATATTATTATGAGATAGATATCTTTCTTTGTAGTATCGGTTCTTGCCTTAAGTCTATTTTGCCTGACAGTGATGTATGTGTACCAGTTCTTAAAGGTTACTGTTTGTGTGTTAATGCTTTTTTATTATCCTCTCATTTCTTATGAGAGGCACTGAAAAGGGTGTCCTTTGTAGGTAATATTTTTCTTTGATGATTTTTATTTTACTCTGACAGTTTTAATTTTAATTGTATTATTGTGTTTACTAATATATAATAGAATGTTTACTATATTTGTCTTTATATATCTACCTTACAAAACTTATTTTAAATTTTCTACCTGTTTTACTTTCATTTTCTTTTATTATCACCTTTGTTTGTGCTCTTTTGCTGTTGAATGTTTATGCTATCACAGCCTTCAACCTTGATTTCACATATTCTATTTTTTATGTGTAGAATTTGCTGGGATTTTATCTGAGTGCTATGTGATCCTATTTCCTGTGATACTGTTACTTTACTCTTTAATACTATTATATTCCCTGCATTCATTATCTTTTTTTTGTCATTTCTTCCCGATTTTCCATGTTTCTTCCTAAGATCATTTTCCTTTACCGGAGGAACTCACTTCAGTATTACTTTTGTATGGACACATCTTTTCTCTCTAGGTGCTTTTTTTCTCTTAATAATTGCTTTACAGAAATTTTATTTTGATGTTCCTATGCACACATCCATAGGTTTTATTTTTACTTATTCCACCTCTTCATATTGGCCCAATGTCACACAGCAGTTTTGGAAGAGTCTCAGCCATTATCTCGTCTAAATTTACTTGTGCCTCATTCTCTTTCTGTTCTTCTGGGACACAAGGTAAACAAGACTTTTCAGATGTGTTTCTCATGCTCCATTCTGTTATCTGAATTCTTTTATAATGTCCATGAATCCACTTGCCTGTTTTCTATGCCCCTGGCATTCCCTTAACCAATTTTCTTTCCTCTTGTGTCCTGTCTTCTGTTAAACCCACCTATTTAGTTGTAAATTACTATCATGATATTTTTAATCCTAGATCTCCTATATCATTTTTCAAGGATTCCCTTTCTCCAGTAAGTTACCTTTTTCTCTCTTTCCTCACAAATATTAACCATAGTTCATTCAAAGTCAGTGTCTGAAATCCATAATTACTCAAATACCTCTGGATCCGTTTCTGTTGTTTGCTTTTCAACCCGATCATTTGTGTGTTTGCATGTGTATGTGTGTACAACTGATGCACAACACTAGATAGAAAAAATATAGCGTATCTAGATACTATTAATTCTCTATAAACTTTACCCATATCCTCTACCAGGTGTATAAAGTGGCACCATGTGACCTAAATTCAGTGACAGCCTTAGCTGACTGTAGCCCAACGTGTGGTTTTCCAAGACTTCCTCTACTTCCGCTTCTCATTCTCTTAGAGTGTAGCTCTCCTGAGTTCCCAGCTTAAAGCCTGGGTCTTACATTCTGATTATGTTATTTGCATGTTTGTTTCTCTTTGATACCATGACACAACCATGTCTTTTCTTGATCATAATGGGAAGGCCTGTAGTGTTTTCCTTTTAAGTGCTTGTTTATTGATTAAGATATATACTTTATCATGTTAACAATGTGTCCATTAAGTACTATTTTATTGAGTGTAGTTTTATCATGACGTGTGCTGAATTTTGGCAAATGCCTTCTCTACATGTTTGTAGTAATCATATAATTTTTCTTTTATGCTCTGTTTATATGGCCTTATTTATGGTCGTATTTATGGCCTTTCTACCATTGGACCACACTTGCATTACTGAAATTAACTATAGTTGTTTATCTTGTATTGTTTTTTATGTGCTATTAGATTCTATTTGCTGGTGTTATATTTACAAATTTTGCATTAATATTTATAACTAAAATATATTTGTAATTTAGCAATTTTGTGCAATGTATAAAATGAATGTTATATTCATAGTATAAATCAAATTTAGAGGTTGTTCTTTTTCAATGCTCTGAAACAATTTATGAAGCATTTAAATTACCTGATCTTTAAAAACTTGGTAAAGTTCCTAGATGATGTAAATTGGGATTGCTGCTTTTTGGAAAGGGGCTCTTTAACTACTTTCTGTATTTCCTCTAGGATAATTATTCTGCTTATATTTTCTATATATTGAGTTGAGTTTTGGTAAGCTTTTCAAAAAAATTATTTATTTTATTTTTTCTTTGGAGTGTGACAGAATTTATGAGTAAACTAGATTTAGCATTTATTAACTACTTCTGTTTTAGTGCATATCAGTTTTCTAACTCATTTATTTCTATCTTTATTAATATTTCCATCTTTATTTTATTTATCCTTTTGTCTAGGTTTTAGAAATCATTAATTTATTTAATTTTGTCTCATTTTATTGATATAGTTATTTAATAGTATACTATGATTTTTTACTCACAAAATTTTTTACTCACTAAAACTAACTGTTTTAGAAGTATATCACAAAATCTTTTGTAACCTGTTTTTATCAACCTTATTTTCAACTCCACAGTCACTTTATATTTACCCTTTGAGTCAGCATTATTTAATTTTTTTATTACATTGTTTCAATATGAAAAGTCATTTTCTTCTGATTTTTTTGAAATTAATTTCTAAATTTTAAATTATAATCAGAGACTGCTATTTTATTATTTCTATATTTTGGAATTTATTGAGGTCTTTCTTTTGAGAAATCACTTAAATTATATTTTCTTGAAAAAATATTATTCAGCTATTCATTTAGATGAATGTTCCACATGCACATTGAGTAAAGGTACAATGGCAAAAACTGCAATGACTTTTACATCAACCTAATCTATTGTCTGGTTTTGGCAATCATAGTATATCTTTAATTGCATGACAGACATTTCTCTAAAAGAAGACAGAAACAGAAGTAAGTAACATTTACCTCCAGAATGGGGCACATAGCTTTTAGTGCCATGCCACAAAACAGAAGCCAAATGGATTTCATTTCTCATGGAGCTAGGTCTGACTGACTTGTGCTGCAGATTTGGTTGATTTCATTAAAATAAGTTGAGAGGTGAATCAGGACCTTCCTCATAACTGGAACGAGAATCTAAAAGCTGGTTGGCAAAGGCACCTGTGCTTCATTAATGATATTGTGCTGCCTAGGATTGCTCCGGATCTTGCTGTTTTCTCCATGAAGAGTTCCAGTAGCTCTCCGTGCCCATCTTGTTTGCTCTTTCAATCTTGAAGTGTTGCCTCACCCCTGGACCTTCTCAGGGTAGCAGACCGAGCTTCTGTGACAATCTGGATGTCTCCCCGCTCTTATTTGCTGAACTTTCAAAGTGGGAGGAAAAGGGATCTCAGTCTTTGAGCCCTACTTTAAGCATCAACTCCTAAGGACATCTAATAGATTTCATGTAGATCTGCTGTGTTTGCAGACTGTGGATACCTTGAACTTACTGCATGCTCTATATATCACTAGGTGCTCTTTCTTGACTGTCTTGTGGTCATTAATATTTCAGTAGAAGAGAGGCTCATTTCTCCCTCCCCTGTCTATGGAAGATTCCTCCTTTTGCAATTGCAGCAGGGATGAAAGCAAAATTAATTTACTTTCTCTGGTGAAGGACTTCTCACTTTTTTGAAATTTAGTTCACTGGGCATCTGCACGTGCACAACTCTAAAATTATCCGGTTTGTTTTGGTTGTTATGGTGAGAATGACTGTCTCTTTTTACTTCCTAGATCTAAACTGGATTCCCCTTGTTTTGTTTTTGTTTTAATTTTTAACCATTCCATTTTATTTTTCTCTCTCTTATATATTTCCTTAAGCTTTTATATGTGATCATGTTTTATTACTGCGCTCTCTTTTCCAATTTTAGTGTTATTTCTTAAATAATTAAAAAAATTTAATCCATTCCTAAATTTTATCAACTACCTTTGTAAATCTTTTTTTATTCTAATCACATAATTTCTGAGCTTTTCTAATTTTGATTTATCCTATAAATTGTTTTAATTTTTTCTTTTTCACTTGAAATATTAGAGTATCATCTTTGTTGTGGGTGTTTACATTGGGCATAACTTCATAGTCTGGAGAAGTATTATTATTCTGAATTGTTTTTGCCTTTTAATGTTGCATAAGATTTAAATGCAAAAATTATTACACAGCGCATAAGCATTATCATTTTGTGCTGTCATGTATAAGTGGGATTAGTTTTCTTTCTTCTTAGACAGATAGAGAGGTCAGGGTAGATTATCTTACTTCATAGCTCTAGAGTTCTCTCATCTACTGATTTTGAGAAGTGGTAAAAAATAACACATTTCTTAGACATTTCAAAACCTTGTGTCTGTTTTCCTCTACTTTTTGATCTGGATTTTATCTTTTCTTTATTGTCTCTGTCCTACTAAAATGGAATTATACTCCCAGGAGTTTTTTTTTTTTTTTTTTTTCAATCTATGGCTTTACCCTGAAATGAAATAACTATTATCTGGTTTCAAAATCTATAGGGCTCATATTATCTCACATTATAAACCTATACCATGGCCCTTCACAATTTCTTCTTTATTGTTACTATTTTTGTTATTTTTATTTAAATTGTACAACATGGTATTTTGATAGACATAATAAAATGATTACTATAGTAAAGTAGTTAACATTTCCATCTTTCTACATATTTACCTCCCAATGTTTTGTACTAAGAGCACCTAAAATCTGTTCCCTTTCCTGTATACAATATGTTATTTCTTATATACAATATATTATTAACTATTCTTTTTGTGCTAGACATTATTTCTCTAGATGTATTCATCCTACACAACTGTAACTATGTACACTTTAACCTATTCATTCCCTGACTTCTCACTATTGGTAACCACCATTCTATACCCTGTTTCTATATATTTAACTATTTTTTTTTTAGATTTCATATTTGAGAGAAATTGTACAGTATTTTTTTCTTTCTGTGTCTGGCTCATTTCACTTAACATAATGTCCTCTGGGTTCGTCCATATTGTCACAGGTAGTAGAATTTCTCTTTTTAAGGCTGAATAATATCTCATTATGTGTCTATGTATGTGTGTGTATGTATGTAATCACCATAATTCGTTTGTACATTCATCACACCTAAACTGTAAAGTTGAGGACCTCAACACTCCACTTTCAGCATCATCTAGATAGAAAATCAGCAAAGAAACATAAAATGTCCTGCAATGTAAACCAAATAGACCTAAAAGATATTTACAAAATATTTTATCTGACAGCTGCAGGATACACATTCTCTTGAGCACATGGAACATTTCTCCAGGCTAGACCACAAGTTAGGCCACAGAAACAAGTCTCAACAAATTTTTTAAAAATCAGAATCACATGAAATATTTTTTAAAACACAATGGAATAAAACTGGAAACCTTAACAAGAGGGATATTGGAACTCTAAAAATATATGGAAATTAAGCAACATACTTCTAAACAACCATGGTTCAACTAAGAAATTAAGAACAAGATGAAAAAATTATTTAAAGAAATGAAAATGGAACCACAACATACCAAAACCTATGGAATATAGCAAAAACAGTGCCAAGAGATGAGTTTGTATCAATAAAGGTCTACAGCAAAAAAGTAGAAAGATTTTATATGTAGAAAAATCTGAAGAATCCATCAAAATATCTTAGAACTGATAATAGATTAAGAAAGGTTTCAGGATACAAAATCAACATATAAAAATTGATAGCATTTCTGTACACCAGTAACAAATGTATGTGACTATTTTTTGCCAGTTAAAGAATAAAATAGAAAAAAACCCCTTAATTGTTATAGAACCACAAAAGACCTTGGAGGGCAATAAATGTAGGAGGCATCACACTGCCAGACTTCAAAATATATTATAACTCTATAGTAACCCAAATGTTATAGCATTGGTATAGAGACAGACACATAGATCCATGAGCAGTATAGAAAACCTGGAAATAAATGCAGATATTTGCAGTCAACTGGTTTTTTTGACAAAGGCACCAAGAACATCTACTGGGGGAAGGACACCCTCTTCAATAAATGGTTCTAGAAAAGCTGAACATCCGTTTACAGTGGAATGACATTAGACTTTGATCTCTCATCATATAAAAAATCAACTCAATATAAATTAGACTTAAACATAAGACCCAAAACTATAAAATAACTAGAAGAAAACATAGTGGAAACACTTCAGAACATTAATCTTGGCAAAGATTTTATGGCTAAGACTTCAAAAGCACAGATAACCAAAAAATATATAGATGTGTGACTATATTAAACTTGAAAGTTTCTGCACAGCAAAGGAAACAATCAATAACGTGAACAGACAACCTGTAGATTTTCAGGAAACAATTGCTAATTACTTACTGGACAAGGGACTAATATTAATGTATACAAGGAACTCCAACAACACAACAGAAGAGATACCCAAATAATCCTATTAAACACTGAAAAAGGAATCTGAGTAGATATATCTCAAAGATGACATACAAAAAACAGGTATTTGAAAAGCATGTTAAACACCAAGGGAATGTATATCAAAATCAAAATGAGATCATCTCCCTCCAGGTAGAATGGCTTTTATCAAAAAGACAAAAAGTCACAAATGCTGCTGAAGATGCGGAAAAAAGGTAACTGTTATGCATTGTTGGTGGGAATGTAAATTAGTACAAATTTTGGAAAACAGCATAGTGGTTTCTCAAAACAGCAAAAAAAAAAAAAAAAAAAAAAAAAAAAA
>NW_016825936.1:1970297-2049346 GCF_001698545.2 Rhinopithecus bieti
AAAAAAAAAAAAATTGAACTATAATACAATCTGGCAACTCCACTGCTGGATATATATTCAAAGAAAAGAAAAATCAGTATGCCAAAGAGATATCTGCACCCCCATGTGTACTGCAGCACTATTCACAATAGCCAAGATAAGGAACCAACCTGAGTGTCCAAAGGCTGGAAAGGTTGGGTGGGTGGGTTGTGCGGAGAATACAGAAACATTGACTTTGGCTACAAACATAGAGGTGGATAGAAAGAATAGGTCCTAGTGTTCAACAGCACAGTAAGGTGATTAACAATACTTTATTGCATATCTCAAAATAACTAGATGAGAAGATTTATAATGCTCCCTACAGGAAGAAATAAGTGTTTGAGGTAATGGAAATTCTAAATACTCTGGTTTAATCATTGCATATTGTATTCATGTATTGAAATATCACGTGTAGCCCATAAATATTTACATTTATTATTTATCAATTAAAAAAAAAAAAAAATCCAAAGTATATAAGGTTCTCACATAACTCAATAGTTGAAAAAAAAAAAGAATAAATAACCCAATTTTAAAAATGGGCAAAGTAATTGAGTAGCGATTTATCTAAAAAAAAAAGACATAAAAACATCGCTAATTGTACTGGCTTCAACTTTGTAATAAAGCTGAGTTATTTATCAGGATGGTTTAGCACCAGTTTTACCTGAAAATAAGCATGGAAACTAATATGCCTTGATAAAGAACCATTTTATACTCTGTGCCATACTTCCCTTCCTTCAAATACAGTTTAACAACTAGAACCCTGTTTAAATTATCAGACCTCAGGCCCTGTCTATAAACATCGTCTTGTTTATTCATTCAACACATGTCTATTGATTATCTCCTCTGTGCAGGTAGGTGCTTGTTTTTGTGAATACAAAATCGAATGTATAGTAATCAGCTCCTTCCGGGTACTTGACCAGGAAGTCTACTTGGTCAATTTGTCTTAAGACTCCTATGTTCTTATCTGTATATATGGGTCAAAGTGAATGTCCTAAATTACGGTTTGGACCACATTATATTCTGAAAATAAGCCTGTAATGTTTACCCATCTCCAATAAAGAAATATGCTTTTAAATCAATATTCTAAACCCTCTTCTATCTCTTCCTTGTCTTGCTGTATGATTCTGTTTTTGCAAACAGAACACTCCATTCCAACTGTTACTTAGTATCAGTAACTACAGTAACTATTGTTTTGGAGTTTTCTTCTTAAACTCTCAAAATAGTTCCACATTTAATTCTGATAAGAAAAAGTCTGACTCATTCATTTACATAACAAATATTTATTGTATATCTACTAAGTGCTAGATTGTCAGATTGTCAGATAATGGGTACCCATTGGTGCCCAAGAAAATAGGCACAATCCGCAATGTCACAGAATGTATTGTGAAAGACAGTTATTGTTAACTCATTACAACTGTCATACATGTTACAAAGGTAAAATGCATGAAAATAGTTTTTAAAAACTAAAAAAATCGAGTAACAGAATTTATTTTCATGAGAAATTGACATTCAAACTGAAATCCAATGAGTAAAATTTGCCTGGGGACGTGGAATATAGCTGTGCAAGCACAGAGAGAAATCTGTGAATTTTCCCAAATGGGAAATTAACTAAGGGAACTGACAATTTTCAATACAATATTGTTTCTTTTTTGAATAGACTACTTTTTAGACTAGTTTTTTTTTTTCTTTTTTATTATACTTTAAGTTCTAGGGTACATGTGCACAACGTGTAGGTTTGTTACATATGTATACATGTGCCATGTTGGTGTGCTGCACCCATTAACTTGTCATTTACGTTAGGTATATCACCTAATGCTATCCCTCCCCCCTTCCCCCCACCCCATGACAGGCCCCAGTGTGTGATGTTCCCCTTCCTGTGTCCAAGTGTTCTCATTGTTCAATTCCCACCTATGAGTGAGAACATGTGGTGTTTGGTTTTCTGTTCTTGCGATAGTTTGCTGAGAATGGTGGTTTCCAGCTTCATCCATGTCCCTACAAATGACATGAACTCGTCATTTTTTTATGGCTGCATAATATTCCATGGTGTATATGTGCCACGTTTTCTCAATCCAGTCTGTTATTGATGGACATTTGGTTTGGTTCCAAGTTTTTGCTATTGTGAATACTGCCGCAGTAAACATACATGTGCATGTGTCTTTATAGCAGCATGATTTATAATCTTTGGGTATATACCCAGTAATGGGAAGGCTGGGTCAAATGTTATTTCTAGTTCTAGATCCTTGAGGAATCGCCACACTGTCTTCCACAATGGTTGAACTAGGTTACAGTCCCCCCAACAGTGTAAAAGTGTTCCCATTTCTCCACATCCTCTCCAGCACCTGTTGTTTCCTGATTTTTTAATGATTGCCATTCTAACTGGTGTGAGATGGTATCTCATTGTGGTTTTGATTTGCATTTCTCTGATGGCGAGTGATGATGAGCATTTTTTCATGTGTCTTTTTTTTATATGTCTTTTATTTAATCACTAAGGTATGACAAAATGTGTTTGTTTTTTAAGTGAATAGGTAACAGTATTATTTGTGAAATTCATTTTCTGTAACTAAATTAAATGTTATTTTTTCCCAAATACTTTAAAAATATTTTCTATTTGCTAATTATAAAAAGCTATCATTGCAAAAGTTCTGTACTGGCATAGTGGAGTAAACTACTAAAAGCACATTTTCTTTTTTTTTCGCTTAGATAAGCTTACAAAAAAAGTGAGTGAACAAAAGTAGGCTACCTTCAGAAGGTTGTTACAATTTGGAAAGAACGAGTTTCTCATTTGTTCAGCTTTATCCTGAAGGCAGGTCACAGTTGGCTGCACTGCACTATAGTTAAAACTTCAATATACAAGCAGCAAACAATTAAACAATATATTTAAAAGAAAATTTCAATTATAAAGGCATAAGAAAACACAAGATTCTTAGTAATAAGAATTTACCAAGTGCTGTATAATCCTGAAAGGCTCTCATACTCTGAAAACTTCAAAATGTTGCTTAGAAAATGTAATACCACTAGAAATGTGTACATATGTGTATGTCTAAAAATTCAGTATTAAGATATCAATTTTATTTAAATTCATCTGTAAGTCACCAAAACCTCAATCATATCCTAATAGTATGTTGGGATTAAATTTGTAAGTTGATACCAAAATATGAGTAAATGCAAAGAATAGAGACTAGGTGAAGGTAGTTTTTAAAATGAAGTACACGCTTGGAAGATGTATTAATCTTATTTCAAAGATTAATTATAAAGCTTCAATAATCAAAATAATGTGTCATAAGCATAAAGATAAAGAATCCAGAAATAAATTCAAGCCTATATGGTCAATCAAGCTTTGACAAAAGTGTCAAGGCAACCCAGTGGAGAATGGAAAGCCTTTTTAACAAATAGTTCTGAAGCAACTAATCTGTATTTTAGAAAAAAAAGAAACAGAAGGGGAAGGAGGAGGAAAAGGAGGAGAAGAAAGGAGAAGAAAGGAGAAGGAGGAGGAAGTCCATCGCCTCACACACAAAAAGTGGACATAAAATAGATAAAAAAACTATTTTAAAATAGATAGAAAATAGATAATCTATCTAAAATAGATAAAAATCTAAGCAAACTTAACTGAACTTCTAGAGAAAAACATGTTAGAGAAGTTTCCTAGATATGATATATCAAATTAATTATAAAAAGTAATCACTGATATTTTCAAAGTTAAAATATTTTGCTGTTGTAAAGAAACAAGAGAAAACATACACTCTTAAAAGACAGACTTGGAGAAAATACACTACATTAACAAAAGGGTTTATCCAAAATATATAAAGAACACTGACAAATGAAAAGACAATCAATTCAATTTCAAAAAATGTGTAAAATACTGATTTGGCATTTCACAAAGAAGATATATGAATTATGGATAAGCAAATAAAAAGATTCTCAACATCATTAGTTATTAGGGTATGCAAATTAAAACCACAATGAGATAGTCCTCTGTGAGTACTGAGTGGCTAATAATTTAAAAACTGATAACACCAAGGACTAGCCTGAATGTGTAGGAATAGAAACTCTCATATGTTTCTGGAGGGAGTATAAAATGATGCGATGAATTTTGAAAACTCTTTGGAAGTTTCTCCAAAAGTTAAACATATATCAATTTAAGAACAGTCCATTCAACTCCTAGGTATTTTTCTTTTCACTAAAGAAAAACAAAAACATATGATTACACAAAGATTTTCATGAATGTGCATAGCAGCATAATTCACAATAACCAAACATGAGAAACAATCCAAATTTCTAAAAGTTGACTGGATAAACAGCATAGAGCATATTTATGCAATGTAATATTATTGTACGGCAAAAATGGTCAAACTAGTAACACATGCAACAGCATGGATGTGTCTCAATATCACTATGTTGAGTGAAAGAAACCATACCAAATAGAATACAGTCTCATTCCATTTTTATAAAATTTTATAAAATTCACACCAATATATAATATCAGACAGCTTATCAGTGGGTTTTCTCTGATAATGAAGAGGGTGATGGATTGCAAACGAGCATGAAAAATCTTTCAGATGTGAGGAAAATCTCTATGTTAATGGCAATAGTTGTTTTACAAGCATGTACACCTTTCAAAAGTTATGTAATCGTACAGGTTAAATGGACGCAATTTATGTTACTTAAGTTATACTTCAATGAAGTTAAATTTTTAACATGTTGAATCCAAGAGGATTGAGACCTCTAGGTGTAGGTAGAAAACAAACATTCAAATGAAAATCATTAACTTCACTATAGAAATATCTGTACTCTAATAATGAATATTTATTCTAGCAATCTAATTGTGTAATATTCAAAGTACCTGAGCCTTCTTTTCTCCCTCTGTAAAAGGGAGATCATGTCTAGCTGTCTGACGTACCATGAAGTGAATATAACATATGTAAAACATAATATATAGCAGATATTTGCTTCTGCTATTTTATTTTCGAAAGGCTATTATTTTTGCTTGCCTTGAATGTTACATGTGTATGACTCCAATTCCTTGGATTAGTTTTCCTGCTATACAGCTACCCTTTTAAATTTAAGTATTTTTTCCACTCAGTTTGAAATGTTTCCCTTTTTTATATTTACCATTAACAGATTTTTATTGACTCAATGGCATTTACTTATAGAATAAGAATTGCATTAGTTTCATACAGGAATGTCTAATGTTTAAATTCTGAATTGCATAGATATATATTATACTCACGCATATATACATACATATACCTATGAATAAGTAAGAATTTATTGAATAATAAAATGCAAATGCCAAAGACTACATCATAATATAGTTTCTGTCCGAGTATGTGTAGTCAAAGAGGGAGCATGCCAATTATTTAAAAAGGAACGTTTTTATAAGAAACCTGGGGTACAGAAACTGTGACTTCGCTTCCTATGAATTCCTAAATGCATGCTTTCTTTGCCTTCTGACACATCCAAAAGCGTTCTCAAAACAATTCGAAAAGCCAGTTGAGGGGAATATAAAGACTTCAGCATGTTAATCTGGAATATATGTGTATATATACATATATATATATATATATGGAATTTAAATCCTCAAAGCTGATCCACATCCAAAGGAAGTAATCTATGATTCTGCATCATTTAACTTTATTTCTACATTTAATAAAATAGAGCTACTACCTAAGGAATTACTAGCAGATTCAGCACCCACGAAAGGGAGAGTTTTCTGCTTTGATTTGCTCACCGGCAGGGACTCTGGCGTTTGTAGCTAGGAGGTGTCGCCTTTAGCAAAATTGTGGTTCTCACAATAGACACTAAGGCATACTCTGTCCACTGAGTGAGACACTTCTTTACTTTTTAAATTACATTCCTATTTTCCCTTTTCTTCTAGACATGTCTCAGTAAGCAAAGTTTTGTTTGGTTTTTCTTCACTTCTGGGTATGTCACAGTTTCATGTAACATGAGCCTTAAATAAGGATTTATCAATAATAAATAATGACATACCTTCAGGTATTGACTACTGCTTCTATTCTTTACATATATCATATTTAGTTCTCATGGACACTTTGGGAGATAGATACTGACTATTCCCTTCATTTAATTTATGAAAAAAGTGGGTCTTAGACATTTTTTTACTCTCAAGAGCTGGATTGAAAGCTGGAATGTGATTTTAAGAATACTGATTTCAATGTCTATAGTTTTGCCACTATAGGATTCTGAGGTAAACAGAGTCACTGAGTACCAGATGATTGAGAAGCTGACCACAGTGTGTTTTGAGAAGAAACAGAAAGAGCTCCCCCCAAGGAATCAAACAGAAGTCAAATACATTTACTACCTTTGTCTCCAAGACGAACATCACTGTCTTGTGATACGGCTCAACTGAGGTTTATTTTACTACTTTTAGACAAGGCAGTGGGGGTGATCCTCATAATAATCAAAATAAAACTCCACTTAATGAAGGCATTACTACCCCATTAATCTGTGAAACTTCTTACTGAATCTATCCCTTAAGCAATAGGATGTGAAGTTTGATGACCTATCCAAGCCAATCCTCTTACTCAAAACCTCGTGGTGGCAATAAAAAAAAAAAAAAAATGCCATCAGGTAGTTTACCTCACTTACTTCTTATAACAAAACTGTGAAGGCATTATTAACAGTAATGAGTAAAAACCAAATTTCAATACACCCCGTCTGACTACAAAAACATTTTAACCGTTACATCAATTTGATTTTTTTTGGTTTGAATAAAAGTTGATCATTAACTAAATAAATCAAATTATTATTATCAGATTCTAACCTAAGAGGTATTACCCATTCCCCTAAACCCTTTCAGGTTGCTTAAAACCCTTTCAGTTTGTGAAAAACTGAAAGAAACTCATTAGTAGATAATAGATTCTGGCTCAGTTGACATGTAGTTTATCATTTCAATGTGTGTGTGTGTGTGTGTGTGTGTATGTGTGGATGTACATGTCTGTTTCAATTTTCATGTCTCATGATTTAATATGCAGTCACATTAGTAACTGTGCTAGAGACACTAACCTGTGAAGAACCAAAACTTAAAAAAAAAAGATTTTTCTGAAAAAGACATCACAAAAGTATCACCATAGAAGATGAAATACAAATGAAAGCATTCCTCCTTTTTTATTTGAAAATAGTCAATACAGAATAAAATTACATCAGAATTGAAAATGATTTAGCATCATTTCTAATTCCACCCCTCCTATGTCAGAGAAGGAAAAAATAAGTCTCATTGGAAGAACCAAATTTGACAGAGAAGACTGACTTCCCCAGTGATGCACAGTCGCCTTGTGTACGAATAGCTTGATAATGTTTCCACCTAGAAGTAAAGAGCCCCAGCGAGTAACAGGAGGTCACATACATCTGTGTATAGAAAATCATGGGAGTTTAAGTGTTTCTTGGTCTAGCTAAAGCTGTGAGCTGATGAACGAATACAAGCCTTCAGGCTTCTGAGACCACATACCCCAGCTTTCTTATTACTTCAAAAGAAAAATTAATTTTATTTTTCGTGAATAACAAATATATACTTCCGCCCAAGTACATTTAGAGTTACTGAGCACAAAGTGTTTCATCAACTCAAACATACTTGTAATTAATTAGAAAAAGCTCAAACCACCTATGACTAAATAAAATTATGGACTTGCAGTAGTTTTCTGACCCGTATCCATCAAAATGTCGAAAGGATATTAGTAGACAGCAGGCATGCAACTTGGAAATAATAGGCCAACCATTAATCTCTTACTCTGCTTGATTCTGCTTCGGGCAAATGGGACACAAACCATATATAAGCCCAGAATAAGAAACATTGATTTACAATGTTTTTGTAAATTCAAAACCACGAGGTTTTGAATAAGAGGATTGGCTTGGATAGGCCGTCAAACTTCACATCCTATTGCTTAAGGGATAGATTCAGTAAGAAGTTTCACAGATTAATGGGGTAGTAATGCCTTCATTAAGTGGAGTTTTATTTTGATTATTATGAGGATCACCCCACTGCCTTGTCTAAAAGTAGTAAAATAAACCTCAGTTGAGCCTATCACAAGACAGTGATGTTCGTCTTGGAGACAAAGGTAGTAAATGTATTTGACTTCTGTTTGATTCCTTGGGGGGAGCTCTTTCTGTTTCTTCTCAAAACACACTGTGGTCAGCTTCTCAATCATCTGGTACTCAGTGACTCTGTTTACCTCAGAATCCTATAGTGGCAAAACTATAGACATTGAAATCAGTATTCTTAAAATCACATTCCAGCTTTCAATCCAGCTCTTGAGAGTAAAAAAATGTCTAAGACCCACTTTTTTCATAAATTAAATGAAGGGAATAGTCAGTATCTATCTCCCAAAGTGTCCATGAGAACTAAATATGATATATGTAAAGAATAGAAGCAGTAGTCAATACCTGAAGGTATGTCATTATTTATTATTGATAAATCCTTATTTAAGGCTCATGTTACATGAAACTGTGACATACCCAGAAGTGAAGAAAACCAAACAAAACTTTGCTTACTGAGACATGTCTAGAAGAAAAGGGAAAATAGGAATGTAATTTAAAAGTAAAGAAGTGTCTCACTCAGTGGACAGAGTATGCCTTAGTGTCTATTGTGAGAACCACAATTTTGCTAAAGGCGACACCTCCTAGCTACAAACGCCAGAGTCCCTGCCGGTGAGCAAATCAAAGCAGAAAACTCTCCCTTTCGTGGGTGCTGAATCTGCTAGTAATTCCTTAGGTAGTAGCTCTATTTTATTAAATGTAGAAATAAAGTTAAATGATGCAGAATCATAGATTACTTCCTTTGGATGTGGATCAGCTTTGAGGATTTAAATTCCATATATATATATATATATGTATATATACACATATATTCCAGATTAACATGCTGAAGTCTTTATATTCCCCTCAACTGGCTTTTCGAATTGTTTTGAGAACGCTTTTGGATGTGTCAGAAGGCAAAGAAAGCATGCATTTAGGAATTCATAGGAAGCGAAGTCACAGTTTCTGTACCCCAGGTTTCTTATAAAACGTTCCTTTTAAATAATTGGCATGCTCCCTCTTTGACTACACATACTCGGACAGAAACTATATTATGATGTAGTCTTTGGCATTTGCATTTTATTATTCAATAAATTCTTACTTATTCATAGGTATATGTATGTATATATGCGTGAGTATAATATATATCTATGCAATTCAGAATTTAAACATTAGACATTCCTGTATGAAACTAATGCAATTCTTATTCTATAAGTAAATGCCATTGAGTCAATAAAATCTGTTAATGGTAAATATAAAAAAGGGAAACATTTCAAACTGAGTGGAAAAAATACTTAAATTTAAAAGGGTAGCTGTATAGCAGGAAAACTAATCCAAGGAATTGGAGTCATACACATGTAACATTCAAGGCAAGCAAAATAATAGCCTTTCGAAAATAAAATAGCAGAAGCAAATATCTGCTATATATTATGTTTTACATATGTTATATTCACTTCATGGTACGTCAGACAGCTAGACATGATCTCCCTTTTACAGAGGGAGAAAAGAAGGCTCAGGTACTTTGAATATTACACAATTAGATTGCTAGAATAAATATTCATTATTAGAGTACAGATATTTCTATAGTGAAGTTAATGATTTTCATTTGAATGTTTGTTTTCTACCTACACCTAGAGGTCTCAATCCTCTTGGATTCAACATGTTAAAATTTAACTTCATTGAAGTATAACTTAAGTAACATAAATTGCGTCCATTTAACCTGTACGATTACATAACTTTTGAAAGGTGTACATGCTTGTAAAACAACTATTGCCATTAACATAGAGATTTTCCTCACATCTGAAAGATTTTCATGCTCGTTTGCAATCCATCACCCTCTTCATTATCAGAGAAAACCCACTGATAAGCTGTCTGATATTATATATTGGTGTGAATTTTATAAAATTTTATAAAATGGAATGAGACTGTATTCTATTTGGTATGGTTTCTTTCACTCAACATAGTGATATTGAGACACATCCATGCTGTTGCATGTGTTACTAGTTTGACCATTTTGCCGTACAATAATATTACATTGCATAAATATGCTCTATGCTGTTTATCCAGTCAACTTTTAGAAATTTGGATTGTTTCTCATGTTTGGTTATTGTGAATTATGCTGCTATGCACATTCATGAAAATCTTTGTGTAATCATATGTTTTGTTTTCTTTAGTGAAAAGAAAATACCTAGGAGTTGAATGGACTGTTCTTAAATTGATATATGTTTAACTTTTGGAGAAACTTCCAAAGAGTTTTCAAAATTCATCGCATCATTTTATACTCCCTCCAGAAACATATGAGAGTTTCTATTCCTACACATTCAGGCTAGTCCTTGGTGTTATCAGTTTTAAATTATTAGCCACTCAGTACTCACAGAGGACTATCTCATTGTGGTTTTAATTTGCATACCCTAATAACTAATGATGTTGAGAATCTTTTATTTGCTTATCCATAATTCATATATCTTCTTTGTGAAATGCCAAATCAGTATTTTACACATTTTTTGAAATTGAATTGATTGTCTTTTCATTTGTCAGTGTTCTTTATATATTTTGGATAAACCCTTTTGTTAATGTAGTGTATTTTCTCCAAGTCTGTCTTTTAAGAGTGTATGTTTTCTCTTGTTTCTTTACAACAGCAAAATATTTTAACTTTGAAAATATCAGTGATTACTTTTATAATTAATTTGATATATCATATCTAGGAAACTTCTCTAACATGTTTTCTCTAGAAGTTCAGTTAAGTTTGCTTAGATTTTATCTATTTTAGATAGATTATCTATTTTCTATCTATTTTAAAATAGTTTTTTTATCTATTTTATGTCCACTTTTGTGTGTGAGGCGATGGACTTCCTCCTCCTTCTCCTTTCTTCTCCTTTCTTCTCCTCCTTTTCCTCCTCCTTCCCCTTCTGTTTCTTTTTTTTCTAAAATACAGATTAGTTGCTTCAGAACTATTTGTTAAAAGGCTTTCCATTCTCCACTGGGTTGCCTTGACACTTTTGTCAAAGCTTGATTGACCATATAGGCTTGAATTTATTTCTGGATTCTTTATCTTTATGCTTATGACACATTATTTTGATTATTGAAGCTTTATAATTAATCTTTGAAATAAGATTAATACATCTTCCAAGCGTGTACTTCATTTTAAAACTACCTTCACCTAGTCTCTATTCTTTGCATTTACTCATATTTTGGTATCAACTTACAAATTTAATCCCAACATACTATTAGGATATGATTGAGGTTTTGGTGACTTACAGATGAATTTAAATAAAATTGATATCTTAATACTGAATTTTAGACATACACATATGTACACATTTCTAGTGGTATTACATTTTCTAAGCAACATTTTGAAGTTTTCAGAGTATGAGAGCCTTTCAGGATTATACAGCACTTGGTAAATTCTTATTACTAAGAATCTTGTGTTTTCTTATGCCTTTATAATTGAAATTTTCTTTTAAATATATTGTTTAATTGTTTGCTGCTTGTATATTGAAGTTTTAACTATAGTGCAGTGCAGCCAACTGTGACCTGCCTTCAGGATAAAGCTGAACAAATGAGAAACTCGTTCTTTCCAAATTGTAACAACCTTCTGAAGGTAGCCTACTTTTGTTCACTCACTTTTTTTGTAAGCTTATCTAAGCGAAAAAAAAAGAAAATGTGCTTTTAGTAGTTTACTCCACTATGCCAGTACAGAACTTTTGCAATGATAGCTTTTATAATTAGCAAATAGAAAATATTTTAAAGTATTTGGGAAAAAATAACATTTAATTTAGTTACAGAAAATGAATTTCACAAATAATACTGTTACCTATTCACTTAAAAAACAAACACATTTTGTCATACCTTAGTGATTAAATAAAAGACATATAAAAAAAAGTAAGTATACAAATTAGTTGAAAGATTCTACTTCTGCCTAGGATGTATATGCTTGAAAGACCACTGTTTCCCCCTTAACAATTAGGAAAGACCAGATAATATAACGTTTCTTAATTGTTCCAGAGAGGTGAGCTAACGGAGCTATTGCTTATCCTGAAATGTAAAGCAAGGTAGGTGTCTCCTAGGAGAGCAAGGCCAGAAGTTCTGACTCACTGTGGCAGAGCACAGAAAGAGGACCCCCTGTATGATCTGGAAAAAGCATTTAGGTGAGATATGTAATGTGTTGCTAATGTCCAAATGTGGGCTATCATGAAAGTATAGAACTGCCGACCTGAAAGCCACCCATAGGCTCTTTTCCATGAATCCCCACTGAGTACCCACAAAAAAAAAAAAAAAAAAAAAAAAAAAAAATAGGGAATGGGGCCAGAGACTGGAGAAAGCCTCCTTCAGTGGTAAATGCTTAGAGAAGGGGAGGAGCTGCTGCTGCAGGAAAGACACGTGTCCCAGCCGGCCCTCCTCCTGAAGTCTTCTAGGAAACAAAAACTTCAAAGTGCTTGTGAAAGTTTCATTGTGGCTCACAGAGGGGTAAAAGGAGAAATTCTCCATCCCCGGATGGGGTGGAGGGCTGCAGAGAATCATCCCAGATCCGGAAATTTGAGTGATCTCCTGTTTCGGGGAGAAAGGCAGAAATCAGTCTACTACACAAGTCTCATCAAAGATATGAGGCAGTTTGACAACCATAGGGAAGAAAAAAGTCTCACCCTAGAAACCCAGGAGCTCAGGGCATGCCTAAGACAGAAGCTGGACCAGAATTTCAGACTTTCTGCTCCTAGCACCAGGCTAATGAGCTTGTCGTCACACATAACCTATTGCTGCAAAGGGTCAAGAGCAAAAGGAGCAGGTATGCAGCGAAGACCTAAAGCCACAGGTGGTGGATTACTGCCTCCTCACCCCTCATCACCTCTAAATGTAAAATTACAATGGGGAAATTGGAATCCAGGAGTGCGATGAAGACAACTGCATTAGTTACCTACTGCTGCAAAACAAATTATCCCAAAACTTAGCGGCTTTAAACAATATACATTTATTATCACACAGATTCTGTGAATCAGAAATTCAAGAGTTACTTGACTTTGAACTTTCAGCTTAGGGTCTCATAAAATTATAATCAAATGCATTTTGTGCCTGCAGTCTCCTAAACTTTTGACTGGTGCTGTAATTTACTCCTTTTTCAGGATATATCAAATATTGTTAAAAACCAAATATATTTCCATATTCTGTCAACAAAAAAATGGAAATTTAAATGAAGCAGTGCTATTTACAGTGAAACCCTTAGACATGAATTGAACAATATAAGTCCGAGATCTGAATACTGAAAAGTTTAACGTTGTTAAACAAAACAAAACAAACCGAGAAAACCTAAATCCAAGGAGAGAGATATCATGTGAATGATTTGAAAGACCCAGTATTGTTGAGATATCCATTTTCCACAAACTAGCCTATACATTCAACACAATCTCAATAAAAAAAAAAAAAAAAAAAAAAACAAGCTGAACTTTTAAAGATAGGCTGGCTGAGTCTGAGTCTTGTGTGGTAAAATAAAGGAAACAGAAGAGTCAAAACAATTTCGACAAGAAGAACAAAGTTGGAGGACTCATACTAGCTGAGTCCAAGACTTAACTATAAAGGCACAGTAATCCAGAGAGTATAGTCTTGTCAAAAAGATACATACCTAGATTAATAGAGACCCGATAAAGACTACAGACACACATATATATGGCCAATTTATTGTGGACAAAGGTGCAAGGCAATTTTAAGGTGAAATAATGTTTTCTAAAACTGATTCTAGAACAACTGAATGTCCAAATAAAAATAAATGATCTGAACTCGGTGGTGGCCACTGTGCAGATCAGACTTCGCTTGTTTTCGTGCGCCTGGCTCCGCTTTTCCTCCGCGACCATGTCTGACAAACCCGATATGGCTGAGATCGAGAAATTCGATAAGTCGAAACTGCAGAAGACAGAGACACAAGAGAAAAATGCACTGCCTTCCAAAGAAACGATTGAAAAGGAAAAGCAAGCAGGCGAATCGTAATGAGGCGTGCGCTGCCAGTATGCACCGTACATTCCACAAGCATTGCCTTCTTATTTTACTTCTTTTAGCTGTTTAACTTTGTAAGATGCAAAGAGGTTGGATCAAGTTTAAATGACTGTGCTGCCCCTTTCACATCAAAGAACTACTGACAACGAAGGCCGCGCCTGCCTCTCCCATCTGTCTATCTGGCTGGCAGGGAAGGAAAGAACTTGCATGTTGGTGAAGGAAGAAGTGGGGTGGAAGAAGTGGGGGTGGGACGACAGTGAAATCTAGAGTAAAACCAAGCTGGCCCAAGGTGTCCTGCAGGCTGTAATGCAGTTTAATCAGAGTGCCATTTTTTTTTGTTGTTGTTGTTCAAATGATTTTAATTATCGGAATGCACAATTTTTTTAATGTGCAAATAAGAAGTTTAAAAATTTAAAAATAAATAAATAAATAAATAATCTTAAACCCATATTTCCTACCTCAAAGACCTAATTTTAAGCCCTAAAGTATAAAATTACTGGAGTCAACCACTGAATAAAAATCTTTTTGATCTTAGAGAAGACTTAGACACAATAGCCAAAGCATAGACTACAAATAAAAAACTTTATAAATTTGATTTTATCAAAATTTAAAACCTTTATTCAATTGGCATTGCTAAGAAAATGAAAAACCACAAGTTGGAACAAAATTTTGTAGAACAAATATTTAATAAGCCACTTGTATCTAGAATATATTAAGGAATCTCAACAAGCAATACTAAGAAACCACCCAGTAAAAGATTGGACACATTTTTGAACAGACAGTTCACAAATGAAGATGTATAGCACAAATGAACACATGAAAAAGTGCTTCACATTATTAGTCATTAGGCAAATTCAAATTAAAACCACAATGTGATATACTACATGTCAATTAGAAGCAATTAAAAAATTCCTCATTGAATCAAGAGCTGGTGGGGATGCAAATTAAATGATACTCTCGTAGACTGTTAGTTGGAATGTCAAATGATATTGCTTCTTTGCAAAACAATTTACAAGTTTTTTATAAAGTTAAATATATGCTTATCATAAAACCCAGCAATTTTACTCTTAGGTCATCATTATTCAACATAAATAAAAATTGATGTTCATATAAACAAACACACACACACACAAATTGAATAGGAATGTTGATAGAGGCTTTATTTATAGTTATCTCAAACCAAAACCAACTCAAATGTTCTTCAGTGGATGAAGGGATAAACAGCTGAGAGGCATCCATTTAATGAAATACTCTTCAGTATTAAGAATGAATGAACTACTGGTACACATTTTTTGTGTATTAGAATGCATCATACGTGTATTGTGAGGAAGATCAGATCTCCAAAGAAGTAGAAGAAGAATTTGGAGTGTTGATGGAATGGTTCCAAATCTCAATTGCTGCCTACACAGCTGTATGTATTTGTCAGAATTCATAGAAAAAGTCTGAATGTTATTGTATTAAATTATACCTTAATAAACTTGACTTCCTGTGAAAAACCTGAATGGAGTGAACTAGACAATAATACGCATTTCAATATTTCAATACCCAGCATGACACTGGGGGCTATAATTACATAGTCAGACGCTTTTGTTTATGTAGCGTGGAATAAACGCAGTGATATAGGTATGATGTATTGACAACTCAAACACTACAGGTAATGTTGCTGTTAGAAATGTGAATTTCTGAAATATGAACCATTCTCAGCAAACTTTAAAACAAAACTACAACATTCTCACATCTAATCACATTTTATATGGTAGTGACGTTTCTAGAACTCTCACTGTATATTACAGCCATATAACAATATTCAGTGTGGATATGAAAATGTAATTTGATTTTAGGCTCAGAAAAATCAAATGAGTATCCTATTGTGATTTACAGCAGGGAGTTTCAGGCCAGATTTCTTGAGAGAAAATCTTGGCTTTACTACTTCCCCACCCTGTGATATTGGGCAAATTATTTAAATATCTGTGCGCCTCGATTTTCTCATTTGTAAAATGGAAATGGTAATATCATCTAGTGTACTAAATTATACCTTAAAACTTGACTTCCAATAAAAAAACCTGAAGGGAGTGAACTAGAAAATAATACACATTTCAATATTTCAATACTCAGTGTGACACCAGGAGCTTATAGTTACATAGTCAGATGGTTAGTTTTGTGCAGTGTGGAACAATGCAGAGATACAGGTATGAGGTATTGACAACTCAAATACCACATCCACGCAATGCACATAACATACATGCAGATATACAATCAGCATGTATCATATGTGTATTGTGTGTGTATCAGCATGTATCTTATGTGTATTTTGTACCTCCCCATGAATCTAGTTGTATTTTATGAAGATTAAATGACTTATCTTTGTAAAATACTTAGAATTCCTTGCCCATAATAAGTGCTAGAAAAGCATTTTCAGAGCGATTTGATTCTTGGTGACAAACTTATGTGTGTTTCTTCAGGTCTGATTACAGGCAGTTAGAAAAACTTTACCTGGGAAGTCTTACAGGGGAAAATTGCCCTCTTCACACCAGAATAGGGGCACAGCCAGTGCACTGCAGCCCCTGGAGGGAGCTAAGGCCAAGGTCTCAGGCCCGCTGGCTGGTCATGCTCTTACACATGTTGTCCTGGTGCCTTCTTTCCTAGATCTGTTCATCTGAGGCCTCTGTCCCAGTCTCCTTATAGGGGAGGAGGAAGACATCTTGATGACACTTTTCCCCACTCTGCCTTAGTCCCCATCTCAGAGTTTATAAAACCAGTGGAACATTTTGTTCTGGCCTCCCTCGGCAGTAAGTTGGCCTCCACATCTCTGCTGGTCCACCTGACCCTTGACCTGCATGCCATTGTGTGTGTGAAAATGAAACAGAGGGTCTGTGCTTTTTCAGGTTTGAGACCCTGGCTTGTGCTCTTGCAGCAAGTAAGACTTTCCTCTTTTATTTTTGGCTTGTGGCTTTAAACCATGGCTCAACATCTGACGGCTCAGCTCTCTTCCAGCTCAGGTGAGTTCCTGACATTATCGTGGTTAATAGTCATTATAATGATTGTTATTACCATGTATAATTAAATGTGTATAATAAAACAGTTTGTTTTGTTAATGGGCATATCTGGCCAGATGTTTGAATGTCCTGTAGAATACTGAAAATATATTTACTGTACTGGACTGTCCCTTGCATTGCAGTAAATAAGTGTTTGTGGCCTATACCCATTAAATGCTAGGAACATGCTTGAATCGTGGTGACTATGAAAAACACTTTGATCTTACTTGCAAAATGTCCCCAGGAGGAGCAGTGCTCACCTTTGAGAACCAGCACGCTGCACTGTTAACTCTACTCAAAAGAGTCTCTGATTCTCTCTGGTTCCTTCCTGAGAATATGGAAAAATAACACCATGGGTGTTAGGCTATATCCCATCTTTCTACACTAGTTAGGTAAGCTGTCACAGATATTTCCAAATTTGTACATTACCATTGTCTATTACTCTGATATATGGTGAATTTTTGAGTTGGTATTTACAAACATCTCTGTTCTTGAAAATAACATAATGCCACCATTATCAGCACTTAACATTTAAATTTCTTGTAAATATTACTAAGAATATAAATTGCACATCTACTCACATATTTACTTTCTGCAACCATGGGTAACCTGTAGCTTCTTTAGCAGCTATAATCAGCATTGATTTTTATTTTCTTCCAGATGTACTTTGGCTGGAGTTCCTCATTTAATAGTTAAAAGTGTATATTTTACACAGCATTGAAGACAAAAACAATGGCAGTGGTTGAAATGGGTCAAATAAACAAGATGACTTGAACACTGAAACAGAAATGAAATTACCATGAAATTACTCATGTATTTTGGAAGAAAAACACACATTCATTTTCCTTCCCAGGAGGTTTCCAATAGGCTTTAGGTGAATACTAATTTGGGAAATAAATATACTTTTTTTTTTGGCAGAATTTGGAAAACAATTTTTCCATACACTAGGAAGTGTTAATTATGTCTGAAATAGGCCATATTAAAATTATTACCATGGTCAGTTGGTCTTCAGCAAATCTCACTGAAATACTTTTTCTAAAATTGGAATGGCTTTTATTTATCCCAGGGAGCACAAGCTTGAGAATCAGAGCAGCTAAATCTCAGTCCAGGCCTTGCTCTAAATGAGCTCACTGTCCTATCTAGAGCAAGATATGAGTCATTCAGTCACCAACAAACCAGGAAGGAGTGCCTCCTAAACACAGCCTAAAGATAACATATCAGGTCAAAGAAATTCTATTATTAAGAAATTGATAATTGCAAAGATTATGTAACTATATAACACATGGCATATGTTACTAAATAATGGAAGCATAAAAGTTCTAAGAGTAATATCAAATAAATGATATAGAAGTTGAGTAGGATAAGTAATTAGTTCTTCCAAAAGCCAAAATAGAGAATGGTAGAGGTGATATATTTCCCAGAGCGGCAACTTCAGAAAAGCAAAACCACATCAAAGGCAAAACAAACAAACAAAGCAAACCAAACAAAAAACAAAACAAGCAAACAAACAAAAAGATGATAATTCATCAGTTTTATCAAGGTACAGCATTTACAAAGTGAGTTCTTTGGACCACTTTTTCAAAGGTTATTTCATGTAAACAAAAAGGGAAGATGGGACATTAAGTGTGAAATCACTAGATATATGCCCACTTTTTGGACCATTTCAACACACACTTACTCGTTATTTTATTTTTTGAGACAGGTCTTACTCTGTCACTCAGGTTGAAGTGCAGTGGCATCATCACGCCTCACTGCAACCTCCGCCTCCTGAGCTCAAGTGATCCTCCCATCTCACCTCCTGAGTGGCTGGGAATACAGGCACGTGCCACAATACCTGGCTAATTTTTGTATTTTTTGTAGAGACAGGGTTTTACCATCTTGCCCAGGCTTGTCTTGAACTCCTGGGCTCAAGCAATCCACCTGCCTCAGTCTCCCCAAGTGCTGGGATTATAGGTGAGAACCACCGTGCCTGCCTACATTTATTTTTTGAAGGCCCTGAGACCTGGATGGAGCTGGAGGCCATTATCCTCAGCAAGGGCCGAACACAGAAACAGAAAAACAAATACTGTATGTTCTCACTTATAAATGAGAGCTGAATGATGAAACCACGTGAGCACATAGAGGGGAGCAACACACACTGGGGTCTATCAGAGGGTGGAGGTTGCAAAGAGGGAAAGGATTAAGAAAACTAACTAATGCATACTAGGCTGAGTATTTGGCAAATGAAATAATCTGTAAAACAAACCCTCATGACACACGATGACCTATGTGACAAACCTGCACATGTTCCCCCGAACTTTAAATAAAAGTTAAAAACAGCTCTGAGAAATTACACAGTTATAAAGTTTTACTTTATGTGAAGCATTAAAATTATACATATGCATTTTCATACTCAAGGTACCTGTACCTTAGTGCTACAAAGAATGCTCAGTGGAGTATGATAATTTTAGGGGAGTGTGAGTTAATAAAAGATGATGGAGACAAGAACTACTTTAGAAGTGAGAATAACCTGACTGGTTTACTGATTAGATGTTAGAGGGGAAAATGAGAGAAAAATAAATCACAAATACGTGATTCCTAAAGGAAATGACTGAGTAAATCTTGCCATTGATCAAGTAGTGAGTCTTAGAAGTAAAAGGACTCATTTAGAGAAAGATTTTTTCTGCATATTTAAAACCAAGTTGCAATTGTCTACATATTCTTTGATACTCTGCCCTTCAGAAGGTAGAGCAAGTTTTTTCCCCTTGAGTGTGGAATGAACTTTCTCAATTTTAATAAATGGAGAATGGGGAATTTTTAAAAAGTAACTTGATGTAGAGAAACCTGGTAGAAACTAGCTAATCGATGTGACCAAGGCTAACATTGCTCATAAGCCATGTTGATATCATGTACCTGCTAATTTTACTCACTGAGAACATTTCTCTGCTGTGATATTCTTCAGCAAACGCCAGATTCTCAGTTAAGTCATAAGAAAGCGTTAGGCAATCCAAAATTGAGGCATTTTCTACAAAATACCTGACTAGACTCTTCAGAAGTGTCACAGTCATGAAAAAAAAGGAAAGACTGAAAAATTGCCACAAATCAGAAAAGGCTAAGGAGACATGACCACTAAATTCAATAAACGCAAAAGTATTATTCTTTATTATTCAATAAATGCAAAAGACATTAGTTGTTTTTTTTTTTAAAGGACAATCACTGGTGAAATCAGAATACAGTGTTTAGTTAATAATATTTTATCAATGTTAATTTCTTAGTCTTGAAAAATGTATCATAGTAATGTAGGATATTAACACTGGGAGAGGCTTGGTGAATGGATATTGGGAACTCTATACTACATAGCACCTTTCTGTAGGTCTAAAGTTCTTTCCAAATAAAAAGTTTCAGGATGATAAATAAATACTTGTAGAAATGGGTTGTAAGTATTGAATTATATGTAACTTAATCTTTAACTCCATGCTAATATAAATAAATTAATTAATTAAAATTTTTTGTGTCAAAGGATATTTGCACATCATAAAATTCCTCTCCAAAGAATACGCTTATTAATTGCAAAAGGTAAAATGGTAATTTTATATTAGAGAAGCCTGGAAGATACCTTCTTAATTAGGTGATCAAAGTTAACATCCTTGGAAATGGGGCAAATCAATATCGTCTTCCACGTGATAGGATGCAATGAAAATACCAGATCACTTTCTTCCTTCTGTGGTATTCTATCCAAACATGCATAATCTAAACCTAATTGGAAAACAACACTAACAAAAACAAATGGAGGGATGTTTTCAGGGCCCAGGAAATCAGGTAAATAAGTGTAAGGCAATTGAGAGCAGGAGGGATGCAGCACACTGGACAGTGAGTAACTTGCCTAAAGGAATTCAAATTCAATTAAAGAAATTTGGAGGGTGAAATTAACCCTCTGATGGAATAAAGACTAGCAGTAGCCAGTGTGTATCGTGAACTTACTCTGTGTCAGGCAACACAGTGGAGAGGTTCTAGTGTGGATTATGGAAATAGATTTCTGGGCCTGAGTCCTGGCTTTACTCCCTGTTATGGGTGAGACTGATCACAACATTACACCTCTCCGAGCTTCAGTTGCCTCACTTGAAAAATGGAAATAATGATAACATCTGCCTTATAGGATTTTTCTGCGGATTCGAAGGATGAGTACATGGAAAATACATAAAATAGTGCCTGGCATGTGGAATATAACCCCTCCTTCCGAAAAAACAATGACAAAACAAAATAACAGAAAAAAAAAAAACTTGCTATATTCATTTACAATTGAAGAAACTGATGTACAGAAAGTTTCAGGAAATAGTTCAGGGTTACTCTGCTAATTAGTATCGGGCTACTAATTGGACCAAAACAAGTTAAGACCATATCTTGATTTCTACTGTCTTTTAAATGCTGCTGTCTTCCATAGATCTCAAAACTTATTATATGAAAAACACTACATTATAACACAAAAATTATTCAAAAATAGGCTCTGTTCTCTGAGTTTGTAGTCCCCTGGAAGGGATAAGATATGCCTGTGAACAAGGACACTGACAGTCACATAATACAGGAAGAGATGCTTCATGTATAGAAATGATAGGAGGTCAATTTGAGTTCAAGGTAAAGAATCTATTCATGAAGAAGTGGGATTGGAACTGGCCCTTGACATGTGTGTGTGTGTGTGTGTGTGTGTAACCTACTCATATATATATAACGTTGTGAACTCTTATGTGTACCCTACTCATATATATATATGCTCATATATATATACTCATATATATACACACATACATATATAAATAGGTTATGTGTTTCTAATTCACTGGTTATTAACAAGAGCTGCGTCTGGTATGGAAATGATAGGAGGCCAATTTGAGTTGAAGATAAATAATCTATTCATGAAGGAATGGCATTGGATATGGCCCTTGACATATATATGTGTGTGTGTGTGTGTTTGTATGTGTGTGTGTGCATATATATGTAGGTTGTAATGAATGAGTGTTGTAGAATTCATCTGTTCCAATTCTCATGTTTCTCAGAGCAAAATTGGTTAATAATTAAAGAATCTATTATTTATCAATTTATCCTGAATGCCAAATTCAAGATCTATATTGGTGCTTTGACTTCAAAACTTCACCTCATTGTCTAAATTCTGGGAGTTCGGCTAGTGTAGTATACAGTCACAAGTTGATACTCCTGGGAAGGAATTCAATTTGTTTTTAATTATGAAACTGAAATATGTTTATTGTATAAAAATGAACTGCAGTTAATTGCACTGACTACAATTAAAATGAAATCACCCATAATGTCATTGTCCCAGAGATGATAGCTCCTTATTCCTCAAGATATTTTCTAGATTTTCTCTCTCAGCGTTGCTGTTATCTGTTTGTCTAAAACGTCTATTTAGAAAAAATATATATATAATAAAGATATATGTATATTTACATATAAATATATATTTAGACTATATATATTACAAAATATAACATCTCTTTCACAAAATTGGTTTCATATTCTACATAATACTTTCCAAAGTATTTTTAACTTAATATGTACTTCATCTGATTGACTATTCATACAGTATGGCTTTCAAAGGCTGATAGGATAGGAAGAAAATTATACTCCAGGGATATCTACTTCCTAAAAACACTTTAGGGATGCCAGACTCTTTGGAGCTGTTTGTTTCTTAGTCTTATTGACTTGTAAAGAGCAGATGACGTGACTCCAGAGCTCATTGAATAACACACATTGAATGAATTATATTTCGTTTAGTCTTCTCCAAAGCTGCTCTTCTTTTAGGAAAAAAAAAAAGCTGACATTAAATTTTGTAAAAACTTGTAACTATATATCCTTGTTTGTCCTTATTCTTTCACCCATGTCAGATGTGTGACTGAAAGCTGCTTAATTTATCTTTATTCACCTCAGATAAACCCATTAGCTGCCATCACTCACCAGTGGGATTAGGTCACTGCTGAGTTCACACTAGTAAAGAAATATTTAGCAAAGTGAGAGGACTTGGGTGTAATCCTAGAAGGCATGTAAACCAGAGTCATTAAAGTAACAAGAGGAACAATGTGAAAAATATTCTTTCTTTTAGCAGGACTGAAGTCAATGTATTTGATATTTAGTTCTTTCTAAATTTAATGATTTATGCGTCATCACCTCACATTGCCGGAGTTTCCAGGTGGTTCCATTGTTGTCTGTCTTATTCAAAAGGGACACCATACTTGTTGCACTTGTTCAACATATTTATTAAAATTGTAGTCATGTAGGTTAATATTTGCTGAAGACCTAAAATGTAACAATGATCCTGTATAATTAAATTAAATTAATTAATTTATTTGTTTATTGAAATGGAGTCTCGCTCTGTCACCCACGCTAGAGTGCAGTGGCATGATCTCAGCTCACTGCAATCTGTGCCTCCTAGGTTCAAGCGATTCTCTTGCCTCAGCCTCCCGAGTAGCTGGGATGACAGGCGTGTGCCACCATACCTGATTAATTTTTGTATTTTTAGTAGAGACAGGGTTTTCCCATGTTGGCCTGTCTAGTCTCGATCTCCTGACCTCAAGTGTCTGCCCACCTCTGACTCCCAGATTCTAAAAGATTAGATTAAAAAGTCAACGGAAGAAGTGTGTGTACGTGTGCATGCGCACATGTGAATGTATATAATTACATATACAATTGTATAGATTTTGACTTAGAATTTATATAACAATCAAAGTAGCTAGTTACACACTTTTTATTTTCCACTTGTAATAATGACTTGAAAAGATATTTTACTTCTCAGAAAATACTCGAGTTCTGTTAGAGCCAGGTCAACATGAAATAAATCTCTTTTTATTTCGTTTTGTAAAGGGAAACATTGCACTTTAATGATGTATGAGTCTATACGTAATGTAATATTGAAATATATGTAGTTTTAACAAACATTGGAATAATGTTAAAAGCCAGTGAATCTGAATTTTAGCTTGGTCCCTCCAAACAAGCATTTTATCACTGAAGTGCCTAGAAACACACAATGTCTCAGATTTTTAATAGTGACTCACTTCCTCTTTTAAATGTCCCAATTTGATTTTAAAAAAAGAAACCTCAGTACTTGCTCAATAAATAGGTGTTAAATAGACGAAAGAATCAATGAATTGCTAGAGTCTAAGAAGATCTTTCCTTTAAACTCCTTCCTGGAATATGTAATCCTTCTTCTACTTATTTAACAAGTACAGTTTTCTACTTTATAAAGAGAGAATCCTGGATTCACAAGTTTTTCAGCTTGAAGAAATATGGGTGTGGTCTTACACTTGTAGCTACACAAAAGGTATCTGCAAAGTAAGTGAGCAAGCCTAAATATTCATGCCCTAAAATGTAAGGGGAAAAACAGTAATGGTACTTTCATTTTACAAAACAGGATATAATGCCAAGCAAATGTCAACTATGTATAATACGGCATTGTTTGTTTAATTAATGCTCCTGAGAAGTGCCCCCACCTTACTATTTCAGTTTCATGTGTTACTTTGAGACAAGGAAGTAACTGACATGTTAAGTTTTGTAAGTATATAAACAAATAGCAAAACTGCCAAACTTTGGTTAGTCTATTGAAAACTGTAGGTAGTGATTTTCTTTTAATTCTTAAAAATATTTCTGAAAAACCAAGAGGTCACACACTTTCAGTAAATTTCATATTATTTATGTTATTATATATACATTACATTCGTAAGTCTGCAAAATGATAATATATTAGTTTTATTTAATTTAGTTCTCCCCTCCCCAGTATTTTCTTGTGGCATATTGTAATGGACTTATTATTACAATGAGAAAGCTGATTATAATAGAAAACTGTTATTACAGAAAAAATAACTTTGATACTGTGTTTGGGAATTAACACATAATTTCTAAAATAATTTCTCTAAGCCTTCCTACTTTTCAAATGAAATATTACAGACTTAATATACAATTACATTTCCATAATATAATACTAAAATGTGAATTTTATATCACTGGCAAGATATCAAAAAATAAACTAGAGAAACATTGAGATATCAAAGAACAGGATGGTATACTGATACATATACTATTTTCTGATATAAACATACATGTACATATCTAAGAATATTCAGCAGTTGGAGAGATAGCTAGGACTAGAATAAATGTTCTAGAGCAAGGGTCAGCATGGCTCCTACTACGTAAAACATTTTTTGGAACACAACCATGCTCATCTATTTACATTTTGTCTATGGCTGATCTCAAGTAACAACAGTAGAGTTGAATAGCTGCAACAGAAAGTCTATGATCCACAAAGCTAAAATTGTTTGCTATATGGCTCTTTATAGAATAAGTTTGCTAATTCAATGTCCAGATGAGTGATTCTCAAAGCCTAGTCTGCAGACCAGTAGCATCATCATAAGCTGGAAATTTCTTAATGCAAATTATTGGGCTGTGCCTAAGACCTGCTGAATCAGTATCTCTGAGGCAGGGACCCAGCAGCTTGTATTTTACCAAGTGCCCCATTGGATTCTGATGCATGATAATGTTTGAAAATTATGGTTCCATAGTAAACAACATGTGTAAGAAATGGGCAAGACAGCCAAGTCAGGGAAATATCTGTGACTCAGAGTCCATGGCTCTGACCAACCCCACAGGGCTGATATAAATTACATGTGCCAGGTCAGAAATTATTAATGGATGCAAAAGTAAGATGCAACTGAGGACTAATACATGGCACAAATCTGGCCTTCCTTCACACTTCCAGTGTTCCTAAACCTTCTACAAGCCATCACTATGTCTGGCCCTGGCCACTGCAAAAGCCATCCAATTGGTCTTTTCTCTTTATTCTATCCTCTACCTAACAATCCAGTTACTGTTTTGAAATATAAGCTAGCCATATTCAAAATCCTCCAAAATCAACTCATATAATTAAAATTTAAAAAATAAAATTTCCTTTATATCTTCTTCCCACCCAAGCCAAAGCTTTAGGCTTTCTGTTCACTCTAGTGAGAATGCCTTCTCAAAGATATACTCACTATTGTATCATAAATATACCTTTCTTATATACTGAACTCTTCTCACATGACTCTTCTGTATAAAAATCTTCCCTGACTTTCCTATCTAAAATAGCGACCACTTTAAATGGATGAATCATATGGTCAGTGATTTATCCCAATAAATCTATTAAAAGAAAACTAAAGGTGAAGGCTTTCTACAAAATACAGTTTTTCATGGGATTATGTTCATATTTATACTCTAAAATTAAATCAGATAACACCTTAAGTGTTCATAGCACAGTCCTTGGGTTCTAGTGAGAGCTCAAAATTATTACTATTGTACTTCATTATGGATATCATATAGTATTAGGTTATTACAAAATATTTTCTATTACGGCCATCATACAATCATACAATTATTATGATGTCAGCCTCATTTAGACTGAATCTTAGGGACATTTGTTGGTTAAAAGATTACTTAAATAGAAATAAGAGAAAGAGATCAAATCAGGTTGGTAGCAAGGAATCTCTATATATGTTTTCAAATGGTCCACTAATTTAAAATGAGACAATGCACTTACGGTTCACTGAAATATTTTAGGTCAGTCATTTTAGATATAGAAAAAAGATACAATTTGTTTAATAGCCTTTGGTTATAACCTGCTGTATAAAATATTTGGATCTTCTTAATCTTTTTGTATTGCAACAATACTCTTCCCCACTCCCAATTAATATGTACCACTATCATGACATACATACTTCACTTATACTCAATGATTTTAAATAATCATAAGTATGTACTCATTTTTATAATACATAGATCTAATATAAATTAAAATGCTATTACGATATTATCATTCAAGTCTCTCAAGTTGGAACAAACACTTTGTTTTCATGCTTTACTACTCCTATTCTTAGAAATTTGTAGCAAATCTCTTATGAAAAACAAAATATGTTTTGTTAGTTTGGTGCCCTTCTTCTCTGGTACTCTGAACATAACAGTTTTACTCTACACTTAAGCTTCTATTGTATAATGTAACTGCTCCCATATTACTCTGGGGAAAGAAAGTGTCACAGTACACAAGTGAAGCCCCAGTCAATGCAGTTATTTTGAAAAAACATACAAACTATGGAAGTTACAAAACTGCTTTTGTAAGCTTAAAAACTGATCTCACATGAGGATAGCATTTTTGAAAGATAGCTTCCTATTGAGTCTCCTCAAAGAACGTCTACTTTCAAGTAACAACTCAATGACTTATCTTAAAACAGAAGACAGAAATTTTATTTTCTGTCTCCTACACGCTGTATTTAATTCTGTTTCTTGTCATTAGTTTTGTATGTTGATATTCTCGTATTTATCATGAGTAAGCAGAAATATTAGGAGAGTAAAGCATGTAATTATTACAATGACGTCAGCAATAAATAGATAATAGATGATAAGCTTGAGAGACAGAAAAGAAAACTGAAAACTAAGACATAATGTGACAGAGGGGGGTTTATCCCACCAGCATAGTCTTCATCAAGATCATGGAGCCAGTAGCTGTATATTAATGCAACAAACACAAATCTTTCTTATCCCATCCCCAAAAGTTACCTAACCAGAGAAAATTGTACTATTATTATAAGAAACGTGTATTGATTGCTTAATTTATTTTGCTTAGCCCTTTCCCTACATTATCTTATGTAATCCTTATAACAGACATAAAATAAGAGCACCATTCCCATTCAGCAAGTGCTGAAGTGTGAGTGATTAGGGAGGTGAAATAATTTGCCTCAGACTTAATCCTTACTAACTGGAGAGGCAAGAATTAAAAGCCAGATTTGTCTGACTCCAAGTCATTGTGGTTTTTTTTGTCCACAGTTATTCAGTGATATCATCTTTTCAGTAGTCTTAGAGATCTTTAATGACTATAAAAATAGAAACAACAAAAACTAGCTGAGTTCTTCTTAACAGAAGATCCTGCTGTTAGAAATTCTGAAAATGTCAATCAGTGATAATTATTTCATATGCAGCCCAAATTATTCTCAACTGATGGAGGACAAATGACTTTTAAATAAAAGCAAATGAATAAAACATTTAGACCACACCTACATAAGTAAAATAAAGAGCATTGCCACTTTATTCAACAAATATAAGGTGACAAAAAGAAACTTGTTCTTCTAATTTTATTCCAAAAACATTTTATTTAAATCAAACACCAATGTGATTGCCTTTCACTTCCTAGAGTGTAGACAAAATAGCTGAATGCAATGAGCGAGTTTTTAGAAAACTGTGTAACATATTGGAGGAAATAATTTGGCAAAGTGAGAAATATCTAAGGATATGCTGAAACCAATCATTTGTAAAGAAAAACACCACTTAATGTATTCTTAGAGGTAAGAATTTCTGTAAATGATAAATGTTTTTGTTCCTCAGGGCTGTTGATACTATTAAACATACTTTCAGCATGATGGAAACTTCCATCTGTTTTTTAACATAGCAACAGTTGGCTTTGGTTTGGCCTTCCCTTCTTCTCTAACTTCCTCGCAGAACACGGACAACGGTGTACGAGGTTGGGGAAGAAGTTTATGATTCTGCAGGAGCAAAGCCTACTATGACCTGAACTCCTGGCCTTTCCTAATTAGTTCCATAATCCTACCAATGAAGGAGGAAAGCCTAAGCATTTTCAACTATTTATAGAAAAGAATTGAATTAAAAATATTTGGGGTTCAAATTGCACAGAAAATATAGTTAACACGAACACATGTGCAATCCAAACATCAGTGTGCACATAAAATATCCAAAAGACAGTGAGATAGAAAGGAAAGATGACCTGTACTTGCAAGTCCCTTATGAATTTGCAGCATACGTAAGCTTGGGCAAGTAACTTTCCTTCTCTAGCTTCACTTTTCTCCTGCAAATTGGGGATGATCATCAATATCATGTTGATGTTTTGCTGTGAACATTATATAAATTATATACACATAGGGACCACCGCGATGTCTGACACAGACTTCATCTTCTGCTAGATGACTTAGACGAAAGATACACAGGCAAATTATTACTTCCTGGAGACATTTATTAAAGTACTAAACTTACTCTGAGAATGACTTTCACTTTATGTCCTGATGGTTCATTTCCCTTTTTTTTCCTTCTTTCTTTCCTTCCTTCCTTCTCTCTTTCTTGCTTCCTTTCTTTTCTTTTTTTTTGATACAATATTCTTTTTTTTTTTTTTTTTTTTTTTTTTGTGAGACGGAGTTCTCGCTCTTTGGCCCCAGGCTGCAGTGCTGCCGTGGCATTTATCTCGGCCTCACTGCCCCAACCTCATCTTCCTGGGTTCAAGTGATTCTCAAGCCTTGGCCTCCAGAGTAGCTGGTATTTCAGTATCTTGATGCAGCATCTTGGTGCAGTGTTATGCTGGGATTCATTACAAAAAATACTTCTTAGAGTAGGACTGTGAATAGAAATGAAGTCTTTCTGATAACTTTCGGATGATTTCAGGAATCCAGGCTTAATAAAAATGGTCCTGGAATTGGGACCTGACTGGAAATGAATAAAAGAGCCTCATTAAATCGACTATGTCCCTTGTGTAGCTAAATTATGTATTGGACAGCCAAAGAGGTGATGTGTCCTATAATGTCAAAACAAAAGGTGAAAACGTAGTTAAAATTTCCTAAATGCCTACTCAGTCTATGTATATTTATATAGAAAATAATAAACTGCTGATGAAATAAAGAAAAAAAGAAAGAGAAAGAAAAAGAAGAAAGAAGAGAGAAAGAAAGACAGAAAGAAAGAAAGAAAGAAAGAAAGAAAGAAAGAAAGAAAGAAAGAAAGGAGAGAAAGAAAGAAAGAAAGGAAGAAAGGAAGGAAGGAAGGAAGGAAGGAAGGAAAGAGAAGAAAGGGGGATGGAAGAAAAGAGAGAAGGGAGAAAGAGAAAGAGAACCAAACTGTCTCACAGATCATCACGAAATTGGCAAGTGGCAAAACGATTCAGAAAGATCATGCAGTTGAACTGATGACTGAACATTTTGTGACTGAGTCAATGTTGCTCCTACTATTTCCCCACTCCCGCAGAGAGAGACTGACGGATGGGTAACAGGAACTGCTCTCTCAGCTTGTTTCAGACAACAGCCAGTATTTCCTGCAAGATGAAGCCTGGTAGGGATCTAACAGGCTAAGCGTGATGGCCAGCCAGACTGCATGTGAAGCCACTGCCTGAGGATAACTGAGGGGAGGCAACAACCTCCACAACACAGTAGTGGCAGCTTGTTCATCACAAGTTGTATCACAACAGATGCAGTGGTAATTAAATTTGGGGTGTGGATCTCAGGCAATCACTTTCGAATAGGCTGTCAAATTTAAATAGAACTACATCAAGAGTTTCTGCCTGGCCGTCTGCACTGGGAGGGTGTTTTATTTATCAAGACCCAGCAGCCAGATTGCTTTTAGTACGAAGCTTATGGATTCTCATAAGTTTTTTCTGCTTAATTACTTGCCTATTTTACTACAATGACTACTGTGGACTGTGTGCTTTGGAACTGACAAAGCCTTTTGCTCACTATAGTTATTTCCTGATTAAAAATAGGCCATCCAATGTTATGTGCAAGTTATGTTAATTCACAATAAATATATTTTGTCTTGCATGACCACAGACATTTTCAGTGATTATTCCAGAAAGACTATGCTATTGATAGGATCTATATTATAACTAGGATAAAGGTGGGTAGATACATTCAGAACAATGAGGTATCTCACGAGTGAGTAGAAAACAAACTTCTATTCCAGTAATTGTTGAACTAGGCCATACTGCTTTCTGAGTTCATTCCTTTTTGAAAAAAATATATAATCTTGCCACCAGTAGATTTTGATATCCAAAATAATACCTCAGAGTAATCATTTACAGGAGAAACTCTGAGATGGAATTTTCTATTGCTGTCTACTCAGTAAGCTTTGATGATAAGCCTACTACAATAAATACTAAACATTCACTTCATTATTATTCTTTTTCCAAATTGGCAGAAAGTCAGCCCTAGATGATATTCCACTTAAATTTCCAACATTTGCGTAGAATAATATTTGTAATAAATCAGATTATCAATCTTGGTCAGATAATTCACTGCCTAAAAACATAAAGCTCCCCAAGGGTCTGAAAGCCAGTAAATCCTAGGTGGAAAATTATCTCATTAATTCTAAACCCAAGTCTACATGAGACAAATGTTTCGAAACTCTACTTTGCAGTCCAAACATTCCTGGATCCTCCCATGGATGCTGAGATTCCCTCCCCTTTCACCCCCTTTTCATCTTTCACCTCTCAGTAATGTGTGCACCCATGGGCAAACACATGCAAACAATTGATATTCATGCATAGGGAAGGGCTTAATCTAGACTGCAGAGTTAACTACTAAGAAATTAAAATAATGAAAAGCTCTATCCTATATGAAACATAAAAGCACTAATTAAATAATATGTAAGCACCCAAGACCAATTATACAAGTAGACAGAGTTAATGATGTAATATAATGGTGAGATGGAATTAGTTCTGATCTAAAAAATCTTCCCTCATTTGATCATTATTGGTACCTAATTTATTTAAATGAAGAAGAATTAAAATTTAATGCAAATATAGTTGAGAGTTGCCCTTACTGAATTGGCAAATGTTTACTAAACACTTAACTGTGTAATGAGCAAGATGCTATAAAAACTATGTGTAAAATACAGGCCTTGATCAGAGCTAGTCCACAATCCTTTTGCAAAGAGAAGGCTCACACACAGTAAATAATGAAAAGCTGACTGTGACCAAGGATTAAAACTGATTCCTATATAAATCCTATATAAAAAGATACAATGTGTATCCTTTAAGAAAAGTCTTGTGGAATCTATTTTGGAAATAATGATTGATAAAGAGGATATGTCTGCTTGAAAGATTATCATGAAAGCAACAGATAGGCAAAATCAAAAGAGTCCAAAATAATCCAGGGCCTATGGCCACTGAATTTATGTAAAAGAAAAGTCCGGGAGAGAGCCTGAGAAATGGTTTAAATTTGATTAAGCAGTGAGAACATAGCTTTAATAGAATTGTGTCTGGGGTTTCTGGTTAGTGAGGAGAGCCATGAGTCATTTTGATGAGCATAGCTACCATAAGAGTTTTAAGAAATAAGGCTGTAATCCATCAAGGAGGGAGATTAATATGGTTTGGCTTTGTGTCCCCACCCAAATCTCATCTTGAATTGTAATCCCCGTGTGTCCAGGGAGAGACCTGGTGGGAGGTGACTGGATTATGTTTCCCCTTCACTCTCTCTCTCTCTCCTGCCACCTTGTGGAGAAGGTACTTTCTTCTCCTAAACTTTCTGCCAAAATTGCAAGTATGCTGAGGGCTCCCCAACCATGCCAAAGTGTGAGTCAATTAAACCTCTTTCCTTTATGAATTACCCAGTCTCAGGTAGTATCTTTATAGCAGTGTGAGAATGTTCTAATACAGGGATCATTTGATGACAGACATGATGAATTGAAGAGGCAGATGATATTATAAGAAGTGAAACACCAAGCAGAACAGAGAGACCTGTGCAGAAAACTGCCAACAGTCTTAAGTTGAAAATATCCTCTAAATGAGAGACATCCTTTGTCCATACTTCATGTCAAATAAGCTTGGTAATTTTAGTCATTTATTAAACATCTAACCAACACTGGGCAAATTACTTCAATTGGTTTCTAGAAGACTTAGGGCAAAGAGGCAGACATGTAGAGTCCACAAAATAACTATAACTACCAAGGAAGGGAGAATTCTGAGAAGACAAAAACACGACTTACGAAAGAGCCTAGCAAGTTGTTCACAGAATTTCACACATTGCCCGGCAATGGCCAGCTCTGAGGAAAATGATGTTTGTAGCTTCTTTCCTGTTAGAAGAGCCAGACTCAGTTTAAGACAAAATTAGGTATGCACCTACCTACCCTGTAAAATGAATACAAATAATTCAAGGGTGTAGCTAATGAAAATATTCCCACAGAAGCAATGTAGAAAGCAAACTATGCTTTAAATCAAGCAGAAAGTACATGCCTTTGAAACTTTAGATAATTAATTTTATGAGTCAACATTTATTGAATTCCTATAATGCTCTAGGTTCTTTCCAGTTTTCTCAGAACATGAGTTGGATGCAGCCTGTATACAGTGTTTATGTTAATAATCTTTTGAGAAATAAAATTGCATTATGAACCTGGAGCACACAGTTGGAAACATTGGTGAATAATATATTCATATATTTACTGATTGATATGGTGTGGCTCTGTGTCCCCATCCAAATTTTGTCTTGTAGCTCCCATAATTCCCACGTGTTGTGGGAGGGAACTGGTGGGAGATAATTGAATCATGGGGGTGGGTCTTTCCCATGCTGTTCTCGGATAGTGAATACGTATCACAGATCTGATGCTTTTAAAGATGGGAGTTTCCCTGCACATGCTCTCTCTCCTTGCTCACCACCATCCAAGATATGACTTGCCCCTCCTTGTTTTCCACCAGGATTGTGAGGCTTCCCTGGCCATGTGGAATGGTAAGTTCATTAAACCTCTTTCCTTTGTAAATTTCCCAGTCTTGGGTATGTCTTTATCAGTAGATTGAAAATGAACTAATACACTGATCAAGCCCTCATTTCTTCCATCGCAGGGCTAATTTTCTATAAGTGTTGAAGCATATGTGTTTTTTTTGTTGTTGTTGTTCATTTAAGCTATCCTTTTAATTTATTGGTTTCTTAATTCAGTGATTCTCATAATGTGTCTGGGATGAACAGGATCAATTTCACTTGATAACTTATTAAAGTTGTAACTTCTAAGGCTTCACTCAGGCCAAATGAGTCAGAACTTCAGGGGGATCGAGTCCGGTGATTTATGTTTTAAGGAGCTTTCCAGGTGATTTTGACACATACTCTAAAGTTTGAGAAGTACTGCATCACGGCCCAAGGCATAGTGAACTCCCAACTTGCTCTCCTTTTACCCTTTAATATTTGTAATCTCTAGGTTTACACATGCTGCTTCGTATCTATATGGACTAGGATTTGTTAAGAATAATTGTATATATATTGTACATTATAATAATTGGTATATTTGTATATGTATGTTGTCTTTTTGTTTTTTGTTTCACTTTGTTTTGTTTTGTTTTTAGATAGATTCTCACTCTGTCACCCAGGCTGGAGTGCAGTGGCGTGATCTCAGCTCACTGCAACCTCCACCTCCCGGGTTCAAGCGATTCTTCTGCCTCAGCCTCCCAGGTAGCTGTAACTACAGGCATGTGGCATCAAGCCTGGCTAATTTTTTGTATTTGTAGTAGAGACAGGGTTTCACTGTGTTAGCCAGGATGGCCTCGATCTCCTGATCTCGTGATCCGCCTGCCTCGGCCTCCCAAAGTGCTGGGATTACAGAGTGAGCCACCGCGCCCGGCCGTACGTGTATGTTGTCTTTCCACAGTGAGTTTATGGGCTTTTTGTAGACTGAGACTGTCTCCTACTTTGACATACATTGGTGGTTCTCAACTTGTTTTTGTGCGTCAGTAGACATTTGCCAATGTCTGAAGAAGTTTTTCATTGTCATCATGGAGGTAGATGCAACTGGCATCTGGTGGGTGGTGTTCGGTGGTGCTTCTAAACGTCCTACAATAAGCACGATCCTGCTCCACCTCAATAAAATTATCTGGCTCTAAATGTTAACAGTGCCGAGACTGAGAAACCCTTATTGTAATCTACACTGCTTAGTACAGAACTAGGCATGTATTTTGGTGCTAACCATATTATCACTTTTAATGTAAGACTTCTATTTTAGAAAAAGATCCAAGAGTCAACTTATATTCTTTTCTGCATTTATTATTTTAGTCATGTATCTGATGGCCATTAATGGAAAGAGGAGCTTGGACTTGTTGGTATGTACGTGGGAATAGAATTGGAGCATACCCTTTCTGCATTTGTCTTGGTTCAACATTTTCAAAAAAGAACAAAATATCCTCAGTAAAATTTCCTCAAAACAAAGTTATCTACCGCAAATGAAGCAGATGCAATGTATAGAACAAATAAGGAATAATACACTAGTGTCACATGATCTTACTGGTCAATATACATTATATAATTACACAAAGTTTTATGTAGTGTATTGCAGATAGAATTCTTCGCTAATAATAACGAATTTCATTTGAAAATTTTCAGCCTAGGCTCTTTTCATGCATGTGTGTGTAAATGTCACTTAAAAAGAGTTATATATTATATATAGTAGACATCTAGATGTTTACTAAATATAAAATTTTCCCAATGATTAGCATGCCTGATTAGCAGGGTAATTTTGCTTATTGCCCTTAGAAATACAGAAATGATTTGATTTGTAATAATCTGTCCATGCATCATCTCATCTGCAGGTAATTTAGATGCTTCTGCAGCTAAGATGGCCCAAGTATCAATGGCTGTCATACTTTTTCACAAAGATGCCTGTTTTACTTCCACTTCTAGGAATGAGTCTAAAAGGAGAAAGATTGGAAAGAAGATCTAGCTGTACTTAGTAACTGACTGAATGCAGGGGTTAACTGGAAGAGAACATAAATCAAGATGACATCTAGGTATCTGATTTGGAAATCTAAATAAAAGATTTTGAAATTCCCTGGCAGAGAAACATGTAAGAGAAGATAGCAAATAAGTGAAGCCATTCCTTAAATTAACAAAAATACACATATGGATTAGAGTCTTATTTTCCTTATTACCAGGCTTCCTGTTTCTGGCTAAACATTCCCCAAAGAGAGGAAGTAGAGGAGACAGGAGACAATGAAGTGAAATGTGAAAATATTATTGAAAATTTAAAATACAGTTTTGAAAAAGATGCCAGCATCCTCAATAACAGCGTACACTTGCATCCACATGAATGAAAGATAAATGCCTCAGGTTGGTTGCTGCTGGGCTTCTGATCATGGGTGTGACTGCAGGAAAACCTGTGTATTTCACTGTTTATGAATCATCATGGGCAATCCTGCCTAAGACATTTTCAGATCTCAGCTTTAAGAACAACCCATTTTTTCATAACAATGTATGAAGAAGACAAGAGCCCCAAGAGTGTTGCTGTCACAGTCTCTACTGTGAACTTGCATGAGGCATATCAGATTGTAGTAAGGGTGTCTACGTCCATATTATCTAGAGCTATATTTATATCTGTATCTAGATATCTATAGGTAGACAAAATAACGAAGACACTTCCACTTTCAAGGGTATTAGAATTCATAACCAACATACTTAAAACTTCATCTTTATTAAACAGGCAAAAATACTTTTTCTTAAGGACTTGAAATTCCCCTATTTTTGTCTTTTGGAGTCAGATATTTTGAATAAATCAAGGAGTTCTCATCACTTTCTCAACATTTCAGGTGATCTGCTTTCAGGAAGGCAGACATTGGAGTAAGGTACTGTTATCTTCTACTAACCCCTATGTGAGTGTACCCATGTTTTCTTGTAGCAACTTATCCATAAGTGTCTCCATCTAACTTATACCAACTTCCCTGGGAAAGAAGTTTTCCTATTGTTATTATGTAAAGTGTTTATTTATGATGAATCTTTTACACAGGTTGTATTTTATGATGTGGCAGCATCTCATTGTGAAGCAAATATAAGCAATTGAATAACAGCAGACCACATCAGACTAAAAATCAAAACATGGCACAGAGGAAGGAAGCCTGTCACACTTTTTAAAGAATAAAAAAAAAAAAAAATGTTCTGGCAGTTTCCAATTTGAACAGTATTGCACAACTGTTTCACAAAGGAATTCTGCCAAAATAATATCTTTAGTTTATTTTGAACCCCATCCTTTCTCTTCAACCACACAGTTTATTACAAATAGAACACCATGTCTACAAGGGACAGGATATCCTGATGGCCTATGCACTATAAATTACTAAAATCTAGACACCATTTCTGCAAATGATACATTGTACAAATGCAAATGTCATATTAGACTTTCAAATCCAATGATAATTTGAGAAACAAAATCAGTCACAACATTGTGAGGTGCCAAAGTTGATTCCTTATAACTGCCTTATGCCTCAATTTGTTCACGGAGCACTGGCAACATATCCTTTTTGAAAAGACGTTAATGATGAGAACCATAGTTATCCAGTTGAGACTGTGAGACAGGCAGAAATGTTTCAAGTGCTTCCACTGGGTTTAAATGTCTTGATTTCTAGGGAGTTCATTCACTCTAGCCTAGGGTGAACGAACCCTCAGCACTGTTGACATTTAGTGGCAGATAATTTCTTTTTGCCTAAGCTGTCCTGTGCATTGTAGGAGATCCAGCTGTACCCCTAGCCTCTATCCACTAGATATCAATAGTGCTCTTCTGGGTATAACAACCAAAATGTCTGCAGACATTGCCAAAGATCCCCCGGGGGACAAAAGTGCCCCAGGCTGAGCGTTGCAGTTTATCGTAAAAAGAAAATAAAAACAGTATCCACACACTTTGAAAAGTCTTTGCAGGCTAGCTACTCTCTGCATCCTACTTTCTAACCCGAAGTTAGGAGCAATATTTCTTTGTTAAGACTGGGAAAGAGTGAGGGAGGTTGTTCTAGAAATTGGCATGTCATTTCTCAAATAAGTCTCCTATTTGTCAGGAAGCACTTTCTCTTTGCCTAGGTTGAGGGTGAGAAGAATGAAATACAGAATGATATGAATGCAGGGCCATAGCAGAATCATATGCTCCTCATGTAATCTCACATTTTGCAGGAAAACACATGTTCATGGTGAACAACTCAGCCCAGTTTTGCTGCCCTATTTCCATCTAGAATTTTCACCCCCATATCTCTCTATAGGTTTCCAAACTTATTCCCCCTTCTGCTTGTCTACCCATTTATGGATTGATGGGAACCTCTTTGTGGTAAAAAACTTCCCAAACGAGTGGGGACCATGCTATGAGAACATGTATTTGCTATGAAGGAGACTAGACAAAAAGCTAGACTTCCTCATTTTTAAATATAAATAAACAGCTTTTCTGTTTTACTCATTTATTCAGTCAGCAAATATCCATTAAGTGCTACTCTATGACAGGAATTGTACTAGAAAATTTCAGAGACAAATTTTTTACCAATAAAAATGACTGCAATACACATCGTGTTTTTTTCTTAAAAAATCTGCTATTTCATATTTATCCTTTATATGATAAATAATTTAATATTATCAGCAAGTAATAATAAACATAAAAAAACTTGACTATTTTCTCAAACTGAAACTTTATACTACATTTTTTGTCTAGATGATTCCAATATGGTTGGTTTGGTCATACATGTTTTAAGATTCTGGCCGGGCGTGGTGGCTCAAGCCTGTAATTCCAGCACTTTGGGAGGCCGAGACGGGTAGATCACAAGGTCAGGAGATCAAGACCATCCTGGCTAACACGGTGAAACCCCGTCTCTACTACAAAATACAAAAAAAACTAGCCGGGCGAGGTGGCGGGCGCCTGTAGTCCCAGCTCCTCGGGAGGCAGAGGCAGGAGAATGGCGTGAACCCGGGAGGCAGAGCTTGCAGTGAGCTGAGATCCGGCCACTGCACTCCAGCCTGGGCGACAGAGCGAGACTCCGTCTCAAAAAAAAAAAAAAAAAAAAAAATTTTAAGATATAATCACTATTTTTGCCTTAATTCCTATCCTTTTTAAAAAAGCAATTAAAAGGAGGAAATCTATGTCAAAGTTAACATGTTCAATTTGCTTTGGGGACATTTTCATCAATCATACCTTCAGTGTATCTGAGAAAGGTTAGCAACTCTTGTTCAGAAAATTACAGCACTAATATCTTAAGTGACTTGGGTACATTGCCCACAACCATATATATCGCCACATAATCAACTGACCAACTAGAATTCTACTGTGAACACTGTGGGAGGCAAGTCAGTCCAAAGCCATTTTCCTCTACATTCCCTTACATGCCACACTTCATTCCAGCTTTCTCGCTCTCTCCCAAGTACTTTTCCATGTGTTTCGTTCTGATTACTTACAACTTCCTCTTCAACTTTTTTCAATTCCAACCACGGCCATGTGAAATTTACATTTATATAATTTTTAATACGAACATCTTATCACAGTAGGATATCCATGGTCCTATTGTGGGTAAAAGCAAATGCTGAACAGCTGACACAAATAATCATGTTACACTATTATAGTTTGGACATGTTTTCAGACTCACTATTTATTTCTAGTTCATATGGGTAGCCTCATTTTAAAGGGGTGAGGTAAAAAGGATCTTGAAGATGGTAGATTATAAGAAAATAAAAAGCTCCCTCAGGGAATGATGACTTTCCATGTCTGTTATATAAAGCAGTATTCATTTCTTAACCTTAAGTGAGTGATTATTTCTCTGTCTTTACAATATATTCACAAGCTCAACACATAATCTTTTACCAAATTTTTTGCCAATTTTATTTCTGGAAATCTAGGAAGATTTCTGAGATCCAAGGTGGATTCTGTGCATTCAATTAATTTTTCTCTAAGAAGAGCATCTTCTGGTTAAAATTCTCTGATATCTCTCATTTCTAGAGCTGTCACTGTTAGATTGCATTGTTCACTCAATTTTTGATAATCATTTGTCAATCCTGTAATTATTAAGTGTTACAATGCTTATGATCAGCCCAATACATTTGCTGAAATTAATCATATCCAAATCAATGACAATGGCATAATTAAACATACAGCTTACTGCATTAACAGTCCCTTAGGCAGCTCACTTATCTAAGTTGGAAGGACCAATATAAAGGAAAATTAATCCCAATTTTAAGTTGTCCTATATTACAGCACTTGGATAAGGTTTAATAGGTATCAATGATGATACATTTGAGCAGTGAGACTATCAGAAACCCTTTTTTAAAAACTAACCTCACCAAAATGAAGGAAGGAAAACTTCAAGAGAGATTTGAAATTTCAAAAGAAATCATTTTTTCTCAAAATTCTTGCTGATTTCCTGTTCTTGACCATACTTATTAAAGTTGTAAATGCTCTGTGTTAGAAATGTATGAAGGTGTCATATGTTTGTTTTAAGTAGATTTTATTATAATCCAGATCATTGATAGTTATATGTCCAGATTTTTTATGGTAAAATGAAATATCTTCCCAGCTCTTGATCTTTTTTCTTCCTGTTTTCTTTCCTTCCTTTCTTCCTTTTTTCTTTGTTTTCCTTTCTTTCTTCTGTATTTCTGCCTTTATCAGAATATTAGTTCATTTATTTTATATGAATTTAGGAATAATTATAATAATGAGCCTTGCTTTCTCTCTAAAGAATAGGGTTTTTTTATGTAAGAATAGCTTACGTTTTTTACCCTAGCACGTTGGCAGCCCAAGGTGGGAGGATCAAGAATTCAAGACCAGCCTGGGCAACATGGCAAGACTATCTGTACATAAATTACAAAATTTAGCCAGGCATGGTGGCATGAACCTATAAGTCCTAGCTAGTTGGGAGGGTGAGGCAGGAGGATTGCTTGACACCAGGAATTCAAGATTGCAGTATGCTCTAATTGCACCACTGTACTCCAGCCTAGGTGAGAGAGTGAGACTCTACCTCCAAAAAACAAAGAAAACAAACTAGAATAGGGTTTCAATTTATTTTTCCAGATTACTACTCCTTTGCGTTGGCTCAGAAACTTTTGTTGCTCTCTTATAAAAGGCATAAGAAGTTAATATATTGTTTCAGTAGACATTTATTGAATGATTTTTATGTGCCTCAAACTTTCTTTAGTATTCAACATTCATTCAGCAACAGTATGCAATAAACACTATAATGATCTTTGCTTTACAGATAAGGAAATTGAGGCATAAAGGAGAGATAACGTGTCCTAATTGCACATAGCTGTCAAGTAGTAAAACTGAAATAATACCTCATTTCTACGTAACTTTGAAGTATGTTTTCTTAACTGCTATACTTTGATACCTGAAGAATTCGTCTTTTGCAAGTTCATGCAGATTATGAACAATGAAACACAATTTGAATACAGATATTTGGACTCCAAAGCCAGTGTTTTTCATTACCATAATACCTTGCTCCAGGAAAATTATGTTTGCTGACACAAAATAATACGTGTGGAAGCTGTATGTGATGCCTACAATTGCACTTTTTGGTTATCGCATCTGCATTTTTCAAAGTAGAAACCACAGGATCTATTTATTTTTAATGTGTAGCCAAGATTTATATTCTACTTTCATGTAAAATCATCCTTTTAATAATATAACTAGTTTATTTTTCCAACAGTAATAAGGTGAGGGGAAACTTAAGAGACTGACACATGATATCCGCAATGTTTTTCTATAAAATGTGTAATTCCATAACAATTAGAAAATTTAGCAGAAAGTATTATTTTATATCTTCATGGCTTGTGCCTTCTTTTCATATCTTGGGAAAATGGTTGTTCCCTTGAGAACTGGAGACAGGCCATCAGTCAATCAAAACCACCGACTCTCGGATCCTGCAACATCCTTAGGTGCTGATCTAGTCCGATTGTGTTCCCATCCACTGCCTTCATTTTGCTATCATTTTCTCTCTGGGTTCCAGCCCAGTGAGATATGGCAGAATAGCACAACAAGCCCAGGAAGCCAGAAGGATTGGAAAGAAAATACAAATCTACCTTTTATTACCTGTGTGACCTTGAGCAAGCTTATTAACTTTTCTCAGGCTCCATATCCTAATTTATAAAATTGAAATGTTTGTTCCTATCTACAAGGTTGTTTTGAAGAGCAAATGAGCACAGTTCTGGCAATATGGTAAGAACTCAATTCATGCCATGTTCTCTTCTCCCCTCCTTCCACTTCATTTATATCCCATTTGGTATGCTATCTGTATCAGTGCCATATGCAGGCACATGTCTTCCCAGTCCCTGAAGGAATATGATTCATTCTCTCTAATTATGCCCTCCTAGCACTGTGTGCATAACTCTACAATGGCATTATATTGTCTTAGAGTTATTTGTTATGTGTCTCTTTTGTCCACTAGTCTATGAGCTCCATGAAAAAGAAAGCTTAGCTCTTTGTAAGTTGTATCTCGATCATTTACAACAGTTCACGGGACATGGCAGCCAAAACATAAGTATTTGCTAAATAAAAATGAGGTCATTTACCTTTCCTAGTCTTGGTTTTCTTATGATTAAAATTACATCATGGATCTGGCCTTTTGACTTTACAGGATTTCAATGAGAGTCAAATGAGACATTATTATAAATAATAAAATAATTCCAAATATTCAGTTATAATAACACCTAATTGGGCATTCAGTACAGAAAATTTCAAAGTGGCATACTATTCATTGTTACAATATGCACTTATGCTGTTCTGTCTTATATGATTTAGTATGTTAGGTACAGAGCTAAATTTGAGCTCATACCTCTTATAGCGGTCATCCATTCCATAAGATCAACCTTCAGTTACCCCAAACACATTTTTGTTTTTGGAGAAATTCTGCCATTAGTAAGATATTCATTGTTTTATGCAAGACCATTGTCTCATGTAAATAAATAAATTAAGAAGACCTAAAAGGATATTTTTTGAAGTCCTATGGCATTTTCATTTTTCAAGTGCTTGATTAATTTTAGGAGGTAACTCCAAACATTTTTTTAATGCACATCAATTTGCGCAACTGTCTGAGACTAAAAACACAAGAGAACATTTATTGCCCCTGTGGAAGATAAGGGCACAGGTGGGTTTATGAACCAGATAGAGTGTCTAAAGACCAAAAAGAAAACTGAACAATGGAATATGTTTGCTTCCTTATCCAAATCAATTGTTAGCACTTGCCCCAAACTGTTAAATACTCTCTGTGGACAGTTCTACCTCAGGAAGTATATAGACTATCCCCACAATTTTGAAAGCAAAATCTTCCCTCACTGAGGCTGCTCTTTCTCATCATTCAAGTTTTCCATGAAATATCTTTTCAGAGAAATCTTTCTGATCACTCTACCTAGTATACATCTCCCTCATTGTTAGGATTCACTTGCTCACTCTCTGTCACTCCTTGGAATCAATCTCTCTCTCTCTCTCCCTCTCTCTCTCTCTCTTTCTTTCTTTCTTTTACTTCCTTGCTTTATTTTCCTTCTTTTTCTCTCTTTCTTCCCACAATAATACAAGAACTATGTGGACATCAGCCCTGCCTTTTGTTCATTTCTGAACTAATAATAACATGAAGAGTGTCTGGCATATGTAGATGCCAAAAAGTAGTTGTCGAAAAAGAAATGGGTCAGGTGCAGTGGCTCACGCCTCTAATCCTAGCTTTGGGAGGCCGAGGTGGTTGGATTGCCTGAGCTCAGGAGTTCAAACCAGAGTGGGCAACACAGTAAATCCCCGTTTCTACTAAAATACAAAATATTAGCTGGGTGTGGCGGTGTGCGCTTCTAGTCCCAGCTACTTGGGAGGCTGACGCAAGAGAATTGCTTGAACCCGCCAGGGAGACAGAGGTTGTAGTGAGCTGAGATTGCACCACTGCACTCCAGCCTGGGCAACAGAGCAAGACTCTGTCTCAAAAAAAAAAAAAAAAAAAAAAAAGAAAAGAAAGAAAGAAAGAAAAAAGGAAAAAAGAAAAATAAGTAATGAATAAGTGAATGAAAGAGTTTCATTGAGTGAAAAATAGAGGAGAAAAGAGTTGTTTCTGCAACCTTCATTTAAGACTCATTCATAGCTGGGTAAATATCAAAGCCAAACTGTTTCTTCTCTTGGTAATGAGGTTTGTGCAAAGCAGCATGTTACTGTTAATCTTGCCAGTCCTCCTTTGTGAAAAACTTTGAGATCATTGACAAATATCCTTAGGCAGATCCACCTGACCTGTGTCTTTAAAAAAGGCTTATTAGTACAATTGTGAAATTGTATTTTCAAACTTTATTTCTCCTTAGAAATGTACATTTATGCAAACAGAGACACTAATATAAATATTTTGATATTTTGCCCCCCCCTTTTTTCCCTAAAAGCATTATGGAAGGAATCCAGCAAAGCATAGAAATGTGGCATTGTTTGAGTTATAATTTTAGGTTTCCTGATCTCATTGTCAATGATGTTATTGCCAGAATGACATTCATTTGAAGGTGAACCCAGAAGACCATTCAGATAAACTAGATGACATGCATTATGCGTTATTCTTACACTTGTACACACACACACTCACACACACACATCCAATGACAATATGTTTTCAAAATTAATCAGAAATAAAATGGAAGTAATACATAGTATGACTCCTACTTAAATATTTTTAAAATATGGAGTTTTCTAACCAATCTTGAGTCTTTTCAAATAGTAAGTTTTGAATTTTCATGTATGCATAATTTGAGCCTACCCCTTTTTCCTTCAATGAAGAGAAGGGCAAGCCATATAACTCTTACTTGAGCTCTCTTCTTCATCCTTTCGTATAGCTGGACTTGTCTTCTTAGAACCTCAGTACTAGCCCTTTTGCTGGATCAGAGCCCTAGCCAGATGGTTGCTATTACCTACGATTGTTTTTAAAAGGCAGCAGTTACCATGTGGATGGAGATATTCCAGGGCTGTTCTCAGAGAGCTATGCAGCCACGTTCATTACCAAGGAATGAAAATACCAAGTTTAACTTTATTTGTCCCATAGTAGATTGTAGAAAGTTGCTTTAGTCACAGACTGCAGCCTGCATCTCCACATGGAGGGGCCTCTGATTATGAATTGTGCAGTCCTGCAGGTCCAATATCAGGTGAGGTGGTGGATGCAGAAAGTCACAGGTTGCTACCTACGTGTTAGGGCTAAGGAAAAAGAAGTTCTGTCAAGTCTCATGAGAGATGTTACCTTTTACTGTAAGGAGGTCCCAGATGCTTCATATATTTTATCCTATTTTCACTACTTTTTCTACTATTACTATTACTGCTATTAACACTAACACCATCACCACAATTATATGTGTCCACTTTGTACAAGATATTGTTCCAGGACATTTGTATGCATTTATTTGCACTTTAATTCCCCCTGAAACAAACAAGGCAGATAATTGCACAATTGATAGATGAGGAAACTGCGAGTTTCATATACAGTCAATGAAGTGTAGACATAGAGCTAGGACTTCAGTCTAGTAAACTAGCACCCAAAGACTGGTGTTCCCCCATAGATGTATTCCATTCGTACACAAGGCCCTACAAATAATGCTGTGCTTTGCCTTCCAACTTTCCAATCTTCTTTAGTTAATACAAAAGTAATATTCTAAAATGGACATATTGATATCACATTTCCAGGAAATAATTCCAAGATGATCTTTGAGTTTTCTTGCATTTGTCACTGTTCTCAGTTTTCTTTTCTAATACATGAATTATATACCTCTGTTCTCTTAGAGCAAAACACACACACACACACACACACACACACACACACACACACACAAAAGCCAATTGCATTTTCTGGGCATCAACTAAAGGGAATAAAAAGGTTATTTTCACCTTTATGAGCAGAAGATGGTCAGGGTCTCAGATTCTCCTATTTGCATACGCAAGAAGGAATTCAAGCTGTGTTTGTCAGCATTGACCCACTCAAGCCCTGTAAATCTGACCAAGCATCACACAGTCAAATTCAAAGAGAATCAGTAGAGAGAAAACTTTGAGGATGGAAAAAAAAATCGAAAGTGACACATTTGTGATGAATTAATTTTGAATAAGGATAGAGATACTGATAAGGTAAAATGTAACAGAAAGAAATTAAAGTAGTTGCCTTGAAGTTCCTTGATGATGGGACAATTCCAAGGTGTACTATCCATGCTTTCATTCATTACTGAGTAGTTGGGAGGAAAAAAAGTTTAAGCATTTTACTAGCAAAAAAAAACTCTTCCAGAGTAGAACATTTTGTAAATACAGCCAACAAGTAAATGTAGGCAGCATAATATTTTGGGAAATAATTTTATGGCACCACAGGTACTGTTATCTGAGACATCCAACAGGAAACTCAGCAGTCAGCAAGAGATCTCCCATATTTTTGCACATAGGCTGAAATGTGGTCTCTAACAAAATGACAGAGGGATGTCTAGGCAGGTGTTATGCCGTCATTTGCTTAGAAATTTTAAGTTTGAACCTTGACACATTTCTTTCCTAGATGAGTTGATAAAGAGAAATTACAGTCATAGCAGCAATGCTTGTCTTTTGAAATATTGCCCCTGTGTAAACAGGTTTTTTATATGGCGAGAGTTTTAAGAATTTTAGATTGTTTCTTTTCTTCGAAATACCTTATCCTATTGCCGGTAGGCAGTAGTTAATATTGCATATTCTGTTTCTATGAGGGGAAATTATTAAAGTTAATGAATCTACCTAGATCCTTAGGCTTCATTGCACACACACACACACACACACACACACACACACACACTTCATCAGAAATAAATATGATAGAGACTCTCCCCTTGCATTTGAAATCTCATTTACTTGATTTTCCAAGAAAATTTCTATTGTAATAAATATGGTAATGTGGAAGAGTAGAATAGAAAAATAAAAAATCGCATGCCCTCATCTAAATTTACATTTTAATGTATTTAAAAATTGAAAAGGATGTCCTTGTTTTGTTGAGTTTCTGTAAGGATGCCATCACTAGGCACACCTTACTGTTTATAAAAACATTAAAGTAGATCTATTTGAAGAGGTTATATCTCAGTCTGTGAACTCAGTTTTCGTATGTGTTATTGGGACAGGGTGGGGTGGTGGAAGAAGTCCAGACACCTGGATATTCTGTTGTGTCCTCTTCTGAAATACCTGTAACAGAAACACATCTAAAGAGATGCCTAAGGAATTTAGGACACTCCATTCTCTCTTTTCCCAAAGAGAGGAGAGTGGGAATGCCAATCTTTAGGTGGATAAGTTGTTCATTACCTTGTTAACTCTACTTACTGGATCACATTTAAATTTCTACTTTTCTCTTTTAGGGGGTAAAGCTGGTTGATGATGATTGAGTCACTTGACTGGCTCTGATATCTTTTATTAAGTCAGTCTTAAAGAATCTGTCACCTCTCTTCAGAATGTGGAGAATAGTGATCTCTATTATTTTTCCATCTTTGTGGTATCTACGGAAATCTGAGACACAAGATGTTTAGCCTCAAGATTGATGGAAGGTAAAATACTCCATATATTGTGGGTTTTATCTTGTTCCCCATTTCTAGCAGACTAAATTTTATTGCCAGCTAAGTTCTGTTAACATATTTTTTATTCCCTATACAGAAAGCCATGAAATAGTTGGCAAAAGATTAATTTATATCACCCCTTTGAAAGGCAATGAATGAAGAAGAGAGAAAATATCTAAAAGTAGGAAATAATACTTTCTGGGCCATTGGTCAGGATTTTCCAATTTTCAGTTATTTCAGTTATTGTATAGAAAAGTGTTGAATGTAGGCACATTAAAAGCAAGTTTTAGTGTATTTAATGGATCTGAAAACCCCTTGAATTCCATTTATGCACTCTTCCATTAGTATTTTAAGATTCTAATTGTGTTCCCACAATGAGTTATTCTATATCAGTCGCTGACAGTTGACAATCAGTGTGGCTTAGAAATGAACATTTCTACCTATCGAATTAGGCTTTGTATATTTAATAATTGCTACATGAAAGACCCTGACAAAAGTAATTTGATCACAATGTGGATTTCCAGAATCTGCTTCTCATTATAAAACATTTCCAGAGGCCAGTATGCGAAATACTGGGGATTTGCAGTGCAATAGATAAGCTATAGGTTCAAAAGTCTATATTTTAAAGTTGCCTGGAGAATTCCATATTCCTTTTAATATAATATTCTTTAGATCTTTCTGTTCACATAGATTGCCTGAGATGCACAGTTGCATAGGCAGTAGAAAAATTGTATTCTTTTTTTCCGTTGTGATGTATTGTGGCTGACTGGCATGATTCAGAAAAGCAAGGTTATTCTTAGCAGCCTTCTGAAAGCAATGGGTAGTAAGTACATTTAGGTAGTGAAATTTTCCCAAGCTTGAACTCACAAAATATGATGACCTTTACCTTCCAAATACTTATCTTAAATGTCATAATCAGTTTCTTAATTATGTAGATTAAAAATATAGATCTATACCAACCACAAATCCTGACTCTAGTAAGTAGACCATCAAGTGCAATGTAAACAAAATTTCAAAATAAGGATACTAAAAAGTACAAAGTTAATGTTGTCTCACAGGACTTTCAGACAAATACGTTCAGACAGAAAATAGCAGCTTTACCTAATACTTCCCAGGGGAACAAAGATGAGTGTTTTTGAAGTCTAACATAAAAGAGAAATATTTTTAAAACATTACTGACCAGACAGTTTCTGGACAATTGCAAAGCAATCACTAAAATTATATTTAATGAGACAGGAATAACAAAAATCGGGATAATTTCAATTTATCAGACAATGGTAAATATTTCCCAGTATCTCTGGTATGCAGTTCATCATTCAAGGAAGAATATCAACAAGAAGTTGTTGACTGAATAACTGCATGACTTTTCTCTTGCTAGGTTGAGTGTCTTGGAGGCGAGGTCCACTTACTCATATTCTTTTGTGGCCCAGCATCTGCTGAGGGAGAAAAAAGTACATTAACACACTGCAAGAGTGACATAGGCCTGCTTGAGATGTCTGCAGAAGCAAATAGAAAAGAAGGGAAAAGCTGATACAACAGTTCTGTTAAGATGGAACGCATTCATAAAATTGAGAATTAAAAAATATGAGGCACTCCGAAAACCTTGCACACTGACAGGTAAAAGTACAAAGTTTAGCTTTTAGATGATGAAAATAGTGATACTAAGGGGAATAAAAAGATGTTGGAAGATGTCTCCACAGTTTGGATGGTCGTCAAACTGTTGTTTTCTTGAATTTGTTTATATTGTTCTATAGTAATGCACACAAAATCCATCCAGGTAATCTCTGATTCTAAACACCTAGCATGTTCAGAAAAAATAAAATAAAATCTTAGTATGCACAATAAGGTAACCTGAGAGCAAACATCTTGTTTCCAACTTCATCTTCTGGTTTCTTTCATATACTTTAAGCTAAATAGAATAATACTAAAATGCACACAAGCAAACACAAAAATCTTACTGGTTTATAAAAGTCTACGTACATGCATGTGGCTTCTATTGTCATCATTAAGAACATTCTGCCTATAACATGTAGAATATCAGACATGTAAAATAATTAAGGCTCGTTAGCTAGGAATGTCTGTTGACTCTGATTGCTAGTTAATGTTATGACTCATTTATAAGTGAGAATTGCTTATTTATATCATTGAAAGAGGGCAACACTTTGTATGAATGCTTTCTCAGAATTAATATAGGGCAAGTGATATGAGAGACAGCAGAAAAATAAGAGCATTGCATTATCTGTATTTCTTTATTTAATACAACTTGAAGAGTTAGGTATGTTGTAAAATTGAAGCAATATCATGCTGTCTGCAAAGCTAGCCTTCAAAAAGATTATTGGGGAATTGGCCGGTTCTAGTAAAATTAAACTTGGGAAACCATATGGTCTCTACACTTCAATGCCTCAACTATCGCTATTCCTTTTAACTATAATCTCATTTTCTTCACACTTCTTTCCTAGCTGTTGGCAGCCTAGTGTTCTTTCCATCTTTGGCCTCAGTATGTGCTCCATTGCAAAGCATTTCCTGGTATCTTTATGGACAATAAATATTTGTGCATACACATATGCTAAAAACAATGAACTTCATTACCCCCGAAGCCCCTTTGAAACATTATCTTCAATTAACTGGTACTATATTTTATTTATCTGTGTTGGCATGAGGGGGTGAGAGCCATACTCAATATCTAACAAAATGTCTGGCACATATGAAGCACGTATTCAATAGTTACTTAATGGAAAACTATGCAAAGGAAATAGTAAGGGTTTAGATGTAGTTCTACCCGAATATATATCCCAGCTCTATCACTTAAAGTTATGTACCCTTTTATTTAAAGTGAGGATATAATATTTATTTTTTGGAGAATTTAGAGATAATTAATTGCTGAAAGACATGTATACATACTACATATGTGTGTATATATTTACATAATTTATATATATGTATCCCAAATTATTTGTTATAGCACTAGGATGTATGTTCAATTATACTTAATTGAACATATCCTCAGAATTTTTACTATTTTCTTTGCATAATTGTTCACTTAATAAACATTAATTGCCCTCTATGTGCAAGGCGTTGTGTAAGGTGTAGGACATATTCACCATAATTGAGGTTTGCATCATTAATTATTTGAGAATTAACATGTATATATGTAACATATGCATATATGTATCATCCTCAGTTAATTACTATCCTCAACTAATTAATATGTAATTAATTATATATAAATATATTAATCTATAATTAATATATAATTAACATATATCCTATATTAATATTATATATCCTAAATTAATTAACATATCTACACATATCCTGAATTATCTTATATGTATGGAAGTTCCATGCATAGAGAATATTACTCAAATAATTCCTCTATGTTTCATATGATATTATGCAGCTAAAGTAAAAGAAACGAAACATATTAAAATGTATCTTCGAATTAAAGTGTGGCTTTATATTATTTTAGTTTTCTATTAAGGGCATTTATTCTCATGTAACCCTGAAAAATCTATCCCAATTCTTTTCATCATTAGTGTGATTTAATGAGACAATTACTGAGCTAATTTTCCATAATGACAAAAAACCTACTCTGTTTTTTCAATTTACTTTAAAAAATACCACAAGCAAAGCATAACTCTCTCTGGCTTGTTTATCTAGGGCTTTGGTGAACAAAATTCAATTGGAAAGCAGGAAGAGAATATAAAAGTGGACTTCACTTGGAGCACAACTCTCAGAGTGTGCAGTGAGTGCTGAAATGGAAGGTAACAATATTGTCATATAATGCTTAGTGACCATGACCTGTGACCAGCATTTGTTTTGAAGTCTTCCCGTGTCTTAACTCATTCAATCCTAACAAAACTCTCATGCAGTAAATGTTATAATTATTCCCATTATCAGAGACTTGTATAAATTAGAAAACTGAGGCAAAATTGCTGTGGTCACATAGCTGGTAAATGGCAGAGCTGAAATTTGAAACACAGAGAGTCACTAGGACAAACTGCTTCTCTACTGCAGTCTTATGATTTAAACAAATGGACAATTTCACCAAAATAGGCACTTTCCTAGATAAAAAATTATTAAAAGAAAAATAAGTAGCAAATCGTTTTAAAACAATACCGTGGTAACACGGATGAGAGAGGATGAGAAAGAACGATAATCTGCCCAGGGAAAAAAAAAATAGGGCCCAGACAGCTTTGCAGCATGGTTCTAGAAAATGCCTATATGTGATGGCTAATATTGAGTGTCAACTTGATTGGATTGAAGGATGCAAAGTATTGTTCCTGGGTGTGTCTGTGAGGGTGTTGCCAAAGGAGATTAACATTTGAGTTAGTGGATTGGGAAAGGCAGCACCCTCCTCAATCTGAGTGGGTACCATCTAATCAACTGCCAGTGCAGTCAGAATAAAAGCAGGTAGAAGAATGTGGAAAGACTAGACTAAGTCTTTTGGCCTCCATCTTTTTACCATGCTGGATACTTCCCGTCCTCAAACATCAGACTCCATGTTCTTCAGCTTTTGGACTCTTGGATTTACACCAGTGCTATAGGGGCTCTAGGGCCTTTGGCTACAGACTGAAGGCTGTACTGTCAGCTTCCCTATTTTTGAGGTTTTGAGACTCAGACTGACTTCCTGGCTCCTCAGCTTGCCGACGGCCTGTTGTCGGACTTTACCTTGTAATTGTGTGAGTCAAGTCTCCTAACAAGCTCCCTTTCATATATACATCCATCCTATTAGTTGTGTCTCTCTAGAGAACCCTGACTAATAGACTATAGAATAAATAATTTTCTTATAATGTAAGCATTCTTCCAGATCTTTTAAAGGTTTGAGAAATAGCCTAGGTACTTGAATGAAGCTAGCACAATTCTCGTATAAACTCAGACAAGATAACAGAAAGACACATACACACATAGACATGAAGCACACACATAGGCATGTGCTAGGTTTTATACACAAATTTATAGGTCTCATCCCTGTGAGTTGTGATGCAAAAGTTCCAAATAAAAGACAAGAGAGTAGAATTTGAAAGCCTGTTAAACTGAAAATCTAAGAAGTTTACACGTCCCTATAACAGATGTGAATTTGCCCCCACAGTATTCAAGAGTGTGAATAATCTCATGTCTTTAGTTTTCTAAATCAAATTAAAGCTAACTCCACATTCCACTCAGTCATCATCACTCACTACTTCTGCCCCCTAAATCCCAAAGTATCACATCGAAAGCCTAGTGATGACATGTTCTGAGATCAGGAATGGCTCCAATCCTTTCATCTTGGTGGACTCCATTTTTCCTCTTGCACTATGTGTTTTTAAGCACACTAGCCTTAGGCTTCATCTAAACATGGATGTTCCAGGCAGCTAAGCCATATCTTCCTGCCATTCAGTCACTCATAGCCTATGTTCAGAACACTCCATCAGGACCTTACGGATTTTGGTGCTTGGTGAATTTATGTTCCACATGCCACATCCATCCATGCTTCTGTATCTTCCCTTGTGTGGAAAGTAGGTTCCACCTCTGAATAAAAACCATTGAACTTCATTTCTTCCTCCATCCATTGACCACAGTATATCTGGCCATTCCTCTATTGCTATCTCCTAACAGTCTTTCTTCAGCATTAAGGATCCACTCTGGTTTTATTTCTTGGTGATTTCTACTGTCGAAGTCACACCTCAGCAGGTATTTTCTTTGACTCAGTCCCTAAAACAGGAAGAAGGTTTTGGGCTGGTGGATGGAAGCGTGAAGATGGAAATGACTATACCTTAGAGTTCTACACTTGCTCTGTTTTCTAGAATGGGGAGAAAGAAAAAGGACAATTGGCTTTTGAAACTTTTCCCCCCTACAACAGCAAGAATACATCAAAAATCAGGCTGGTTTCGGTGACTCACACCTATAATCCCAGCACTTTAGGAGGCCAAGGTGGGCAGATCACCTGAGGTCAGGAGTTCCAGACCAGCCTGGCCAATATGGCAAAACCCTGTATCTCTTAAAATACAAAAATTAGCCTGGTGTGGTGGCATGCACCTGTAATCCCAGCTACTTGGGAGGCTGAGGCAAGAGAATTGCTTTTACCCAGGAGGCAGAGGTTGCAGTGAGCCGACACCTTACCACTGAACACTCCAGCCTGGATGACAGAGTAAGAATCTGTCTCTAATAATAATAATAATAATAATAATAATAGTAGTAGTAGTAGATTTTCCTAACACACTAGAAATAGTTTAGTATTAGTAAAGACATTAATATAGTATATCACATCAATATGTGAAATATACAATAATCATATGATTTCTAAATAGATATTCAATATAAAGGCCTTAGAATCTAACACTCGTTTTTGGAAAAGGCCTAAAAAATAGAATTGAACATGTGAAAACCATGTTAAATTAAAACTTAACACCACCATTAGTGGTGAAACACTACAGACAATCTAGCTTAATAATGCTGCTATTATTAACTCTCTTAACTCTGTTATTATTAAAACTGCTATTATTAACTATAATAGCTATTAACTTATTAACTATTATAACTAGATTGCATCACAACTCACAGGGATGGGACCTATAAATTTGCATAAAAAACCCTGTATATGCATGTGTATGTGCTTCCTGTCTATGTATGTATGTGTCTTTCTGTTATGTTGTCTGAGTTTCTGTAATGTTGTTATTATTAAGCTAGATTGTCTGCAATGTTTCACCACTAATCATGGCGTCGGTTTTATACAATGGTTAATCTAGTATATAATGGTTTTATATATATAATGTTTAATAGACTAAGATGTAAAAGAAACCACTGCAGGTGTTGGTGATGGCACTGGATCATTGTGGTCCTGGAATACCACAAACATGAACAGACAATGCAGTGACTTTAAATTCATAGAGATGTAAGTCTTCCTACATGAAAAGATATGCAGTGCAGGCTTCATGGATATGTGGCCTCCGCAGTGACACAGGGCCTCGAGCTTAGAAAGGCTTGTGCTTAGATTAATGCTCTTCTGTTGCCATCTTGAAATTCTTGATTATTTTTGAACAAGCGGCTCCACATTTTCCCTTTGCACAGGGGTCCACAAATGATGCACCATGACCTAGACCCTTGCTTAATAATGGAGACCTGAAAGGCTGTGATAATCTTCCCTGAACAGCAGCTGAAATGGAGGTACTAATCCAGGACATTCTTACTAATCCAGACATTCTTAAAATCTGGGTCTGCCCTTTACTTAACATTGGTCTAGGAATTGGAATATTAAAACCTCATGGACAGAGAAAGCAGGGTCACTAATATTAGAAGTGGCACTGAGCTAAGTGATCTCAGCAAAGAGTAAAAATAAAGCTATTTATAAAGCTCCAGACAATTATCCTTGAAAATAAAATTGTGTCAGGAGACTCCATGACTTTCTAAGTATAAAAAATGTGACAAAGAATCAAGGTACATGTTACCTTGCACAATGTAAACAAAGAAATAACAAAGAAACATATAGAGGAGTTGGCTAGATACAAATGAAAGCATTCTATGTGACAAAAATTATGCAACTAAACATGCTGTAAAATATCACACAGGCATTGCACACATACACTACAGACGTCTAATATTTCAGCAATAGTAACATGTATCTAGAACTAACAAATATGCATAATTTAAGGCAGCAAATTTCATTGTACAAATATGCTGTCATAGTATGGACCATAGGTTTGGGAATTAGTTAAACAGGGTCCAATTCTAAACCCATCAATTTCTATCTGTGGAATCTTTAATTTATTTGTACCTAAATATCTTTATCTATGAAATGGGGAACATATTCCTTCTCATGAAGGCTGTTGTGGGGATCAAGAGAGATAATACAAGGAAAATATTTACCATGGTGACATAATGAACACTTGGTAAATGTTATCTGCTGTATAACAACTAATATTATTGTTGTTACTGATATTATTATTAGTTTCATAAGAAAATGATCATATATGTGATGAAAGGTGTATTTTCAAATATGTGACTATAAATTTACTTATTTTATTTTCTAAACAAAATATTCCATATATCTAAGAAAGTTACATGCTTTATGACACTTATACAAAAAAAAAGGCGTGGCTTTAAAATCATCTTCAAATAATATACTATTCAGATAAAATATACAAAATTTATTTTAATATATAAAAGTAATATATTAAAGGTTATATATTTTAATATACAATAATATACAAAGGGGTCTTCATTGGTACCTATCAACCTATAAACTTTAAATATGAATAAGAGGAAAAACATTAAATAAATTATCAAAGACGATAATTTCCTACTAGTAAGGTATGCAATTTTTGTTTTATTGGTTTTACTCTCTTGATTAAAAAATCTAAGTGAGCTTAAAACATTCTACTTGAAAATAAAATATTTTGAAATAAACTTATACATTGTAAAAGGGCTCACCTGCACATAGGTATTCGAGATATTTTTAGAAAAAAAAAGGCCCTCCTTTGAAAGTAATATTCAGAGAAGATTACTGAAAGTAGAATTATTTGGGAGAGTGAGTAGTTCTAATAAAACTCAGGAATATTATCTTCAAGATATTGAGTAATTGTGAGTCCAAAAGTACTGTCTATTACATTTAAACTCAGTAGAGAAAATTGGAAGTATGTTAAATTAGTCTAATATGGTAAAATAAGTATAGTTTTAAATTATTACTGATTTTAAAAACAAGTCTCTACATTGTGTGCTAGTTTGAAGTTCTGCTAAACCTTTCATGATAAATATTCTTGGTTTGGCCTTAAAATATACATATCACTTAGTGTTAAAATGTGGAATGTGGAGCAATCACACAGATGGTGAAGAACTGAGCAATCTTTCAAAGGGAAAAAGTTATAAACACAAGTACCAGGCTATTGCAGGGGTCATCAAATGGTGATATTTAAAAGAAAATGTGTGAGTTTATGGAGAATTTTGTTTCTTACAGAAAGGTTTTCATGTCTCCTATTCTTGTCATCTATATCAAAACTTATAGGACAGTAAGCTAGTTTAGTTTTCTGCTTAAGAGAGTCTGTGTTAAAGTCAGTTATCAATTTAAATTCTTATTCTTCCACTTAGTAGCCCTATAACTTCAGGCATGCTATGTGAACCTATCTAACCTAGCCTTTTGCTTTTTATTCTTTAAAATAAATACGCAAAATGTACTTACTTGAATAGAATAATAATTAAAATAATAGGGTATATATAAAACACTTAACACAATACTTTTCACAAAGATTATTGTAATATTGGTAATGTTGATCAATACAATAAGGAGAAAAGTGACCAAAGGAATATCCATTAAGTGTGAACTATAGCAATGATCTCAGAAGTATTGTTCTGTAAGTCAGAAAATCTGTTATATTTCTTTATAAGCATTAATAATTTTAATGAATGCATATTCATAACATGTATGTATATATAAATATATATATTATACATATATACATTTCAGCTAACAGCAACAATGTGAACAAGTATTTGCAAAATTCTGTGTATGCCAAATCTTAGAAAAGCAAATGTATTGGTAGCATTGTTATCATGATTGTCTAATATTCTCTATCTACCCTAAAATTTCTGTTGTAGCTCTGTGGCAAATGCTTTCCAGAATCTGTCAATGTTAAGATTTAAGTTGATATAAGCAATGGCAAACTGGTAACTCTGGAAAGATCCAGATTAGAATATAATCCTGCTTTCTGTAACAATTTCATAAGCACTAGCTGGGCATAGCATATTTCTGTACTACTTTTCCATTCTAGTCATTAATGAGAACATGATCTCAATTATAATAAAGATACAATCAAAACTGATAAGAAACTTTCTCATAACAATGGTCAATGTGCCAAAGTAGGTCACTTTTTCTCAGCTAATGTTGACCCATTAAGATATCATTTATTTATTGCAATAAGTAAAATCCAAATATAACTTAGTACCTCGCTTGTAGGAAATAAAATTTCTCCCCCTCACAACCTTCCCCTTTGATAAAGAAAACCTGGACATTCTAGAAAGATATCAAAAGCTCACACAATAATAACAAAAAATGCAGTTAACATTGTAGTGCCTAATTTATCATTACAAAACAGATTAAAATAATGGATGTTCACAAACGGAAGCTCCTACAAGGATGCAATGTGTTATTTTCCACTGAGAACAGGTAATCTCACTTTTCCTAGATTTATTTCTCAAATATAACATTTCCTTTTTACGCCTTCTATATTATGTGATTTGTGAGCTTTAGGAATTCTGTAACAACCAGTAATAAAACATAATACAAGATCAAAGCCATTCTGATATATTGTACTCTTTTATGTTAAATAAGAACAAGCATGAATCACATCAGATTTTATCAACCTTTGATGTGCAGGAGATTCACAATTTGGAGAGCCAAAAAACCCACTGAAACATTAGTGGCTTTGAAAGTACAATTGACACCCATTGTAGCTCATTGTTACCAGCAGATTCACATCATAAAGGCCAAGTTGTGTCATTTCACTCCAAACAACCAAATATTTGTAAAAGTTTACTTTATTTTATTTTTTGAGAGTGAAATCTCTATGTTATATGTGATATAATCTTCCTCTGAGAGAATGTTTTCCTGTTTTCAAAGCTCCTGTTGTCAATGATTTTGGAAAAACAGATTGTTTTTCTAAACACACAGAGGAAACTAATTTTCTCTTGTATTACTTCTGAAGAAGGCAGAATAGGAGGTCAATAGTAGCTGTGATCCTAAGTATTTGTCTTATTTTTTAAATCCCAATTTATAGATTAGCCAATATATACTGTCTAGTTACCAAAATAAAATAATTTTCTCTGAATAGACTTACATAGAAAGATGACAGAACTAGGTTGTTGAGTATACTAAAGCAAGTAGCAACACACTGTTTATCTTGTGACCCTGTGTATGTGTTATGGGCACAAGAATGAATGGCAACGCTACTCCAAATTGTCAATTCACAACATTTGCCTTTAGAGACTGAATTTAAAATTGGAGGATGGACACTTTTCGTATTCATTTTGTACACTTCACTGTACAAAATGGAATTTTAGATAAACATGCATTTCTTTTTAAATTAAAACATAAATAGTAAAAGAATTCAACCTCTAATTATTTCTAATACTATTTTTAGACTCTGCCTAATATTGATGATCAGAGAAGGCTACACAGAAAAGTCTGTTTATTTCATCCAAAGAGGATAGAAGATTGTGACTTTTATCCTGTTTAGCACAAAGAGGTTCTGAAAAAGTCATCCAGAAATGAATGATTGATAACCAAGGTGATGGAATATTAATGAAGAATAAAGGTTCATGCAGAGAAAATATTTGAGAGTATCACTGTGATAAGGAAAGCTTGAATTGCACAAAAGATGTAACAAAATGCAGCAGGTGGTGCAGAAGTCAGGGGAAGCGATTAGAGAGGAGACTGTTAGAATCTTAAGCACAGGGCTCTATGTTAGGTGTTTTAACACACATTGTCACAATTAAAGGAATTGCTGAACACCAATCAAAGAGAATTGAAGACTTACAAGATTGAATTCATAGTGAAGCAGGCTGAAACATCATTGCATGATATTATTTCAACAGTGCTTATCAGACTAAGCGTAAGCAAAGAGGAAAGACATGGAAGGGGTGATCTGGATAAAAACAGCCATACAATATAGGACAGCTTGCAATGGTAACTTAAAGGTAGGAGAGGCCTAGACCACTAAGGGCCAACTGGCCTCAGAAAAGGCATCAACTGGACTCAATTGTACATATGAAATGATGAGAAAGATCATAAGTGGAAAAGTTGCAGCTAGTGAGAAGTTGCCAAAAATTGGATCTAGTCATTGAGATATATTTGTGATGGATTCACCTTGACTGGTTGTACTGATCATAAAGTGATTTCCAAGTAGCAAAGCAGATCATGGCTTCAAAAAAATATATATATTAATAATAATTTCAAATTGAAGTCAACAAAAATATTATTAATGGGAAAGACATCCCAATGACATTAAAGGATTATAAAAGGATACTATAAATGAAGGACTGATTTCAGAATATTTAGGAATGAGGAATCCGTATGATAATAGAAAATGGCAGCAAGGACTGTGGTAAGGGAGTGTTATAGAGCCTCCATCTGATACAGAGAGAGGTTGGGAGCTTTAACAGAGAAGTGGCAGGAATAAGAATAACTGGAACAGGGTATCAGCAAGATATGCATCCTGAGTTAATGGACATGAGTAATATAAATGTTAACTTTCTCAATTTTTGCTGTATTTCTTATTTTATTGATTTCTGCTCTTATATCAATTATTGTCTTTCTTACTTTGAGTTTACTTAGCTCTTTTCTAGCTGCTTATAATGCTACCTCAGACCACTGATTTTAGACTTTCATTCTTTTCTTACATGACCATTTAAAGCTGTAAATTTATTTCAAAGTATTGCTATAGGGGCATGTCAAAATGTTTTATGCATTTTATTTTACTATTATTCAAGATGAAATATTTTCAATTTCCTCCTATGGTAACTGAATCATAAATTAAATGTCCTTTTAAAATTCTTCTAGTATTAATGGATTTTCTAGATAACTGTTCGCAATTTGTTCCTAATTTAATTTTCTCATAGGAGGAGAATACACTATGTATGATTTCAATATTTTCATAAACATCTAGACTTTTTTAAAGACTCAGCATGGCATCTAATTTGAATATAATGTATACTTGAACACTGGAAAGGAATGTGTACCTTGCAGAAGTGGCATATAATATCTTATTAAAATAAATTAGTTCAGATGGTTAGTAGTGCTGTTGACATCACCTGTCTTTACTGATTTTGCCTAATTTTATAATTACTAATATGGTGTTAAAAGATGCAACTATAATTGTGAAATGGTTTGTTGTTCCCTTTAAGTTATACAATTTTTGCTTCATGTGTTTGAAGCTCTCTGATTGGATGAATACACATTTATAACTGTTGTGTCTTCTTAGGGCACTGACTCCTTTATTACTTTGAAATGTTGCACCTTATCCCTAGTAATTATCTTTTCTTACAGCATATTTTATCTAAAATTAACATAATTGTTACAGTATTCATACATTTATAGTTTATTATATCATATATATGATATATATGATATAATATGCGTGTGTATATAATGTATATATCATACGTATATGTATGATATACAATGTATATATCATACATTACATATACGTAGTGATATTACAATGTATATATCATATGTATATGTATGATATACAATGTATATATACACAATATAATGTATATTATATATAATATGTATATGTGTATATATACACACACACACATACACACACACACACTTTAGTTTAAATGTATCTGTGCCTTTATATTTAAAGACATCTCTCTTAGTCAGAGTGTAGTTGGGTCTTGCTTTTTCATCTATTCTGAAAAATCTGTGCCTTTTGGTTTAAGTGCTTGGTCCATTAACATTTAATATGATTACTGATATAATTGAATTTAGGTCTACCATTTATCATTTGCTTTTTGCTCCCCTCCCACTTGCTGCCAATCTCCACCCACCTTTCTTGTTCCTATGTTTTTCCTGTCCTACTCTTAGATTATTCAGATTATTGTTGAGCCCATGAGAAAAATGAAAATCCCCAGGCTTTATTCCATTATAGCTTGAAAAACAAGCTCAGTAAGAGCTAAGTTATTTTATAGCTCTTTTCTTTATTCTAATTATTAACTTAATTTTGAGGTGAAAAAATATAAAACTTTTAATGTATTGTTCATGTTTAAAGAAAACTTGGCCAGGCATTGTGGCTCACACCTGTAATTCCATAACTTTGGGAGATCAAAGCCAAAGGACCAGATGAGCCCTGGAGTTTGAGACCAGGCTGGGCAATATGGAGAAACCCCATCTCTACTAAAAATACAAAAAATTAGCTAGGTGGCATGTGCCTGTCATCCCAGCTATCCAGTAGCCTGGGGTGGGAGGATTACCTGAGCCTGGGAAGTCAAGACTGCTGTGGGTCATGATGGTGCACTTCAGTCTCGGTAACAGAGGGAGACTCTATCTCAAACAAAACAAAACAAAACAAAACAAAAACAAAAATACTTCCAGTTTTCTGAGAGAGAGATAAAGGGGCTTCATGAGAAACTCATGAATGCTTCATAGTCTAGTTCTAATCCCACTTGTCAGACCAATCATCCCTGTCCTCACAAAGTACCCACTGCCCTAGCTCCTTCTTCCTCCTCAACTTCCCATCCTCCCACCCTCCAAAGATCATCACAGTTCTGAGTCCTGGCTTTGTGCTTTCCTGCATTTAAATTCCCTTCTCCTTCTTGACTGCACAATGAATTTGTAGTTTTTTTTTTATGATCTGCCTTGCACATTTTGTCCTCTTCCACCACCACTGCTCTGTCCTTATCATAGCAGAGAAAGGCCTTCATTCAAGAGTCCACAAATGTGGAAAACTTTGTTATAACAGAAAACTGTATCACAATTAGGATATTTTATTATAATATATTAGGTACTACTAGTAGTACCTGTTTGTCCCTTTTATAAGCGTATGGAAACAGAGCTCTTTTCTTGTGATTTTCTATTTCTTCAACATCTAGAGTACCTGCAGTCAGTCAATGAAATAGCCAGAATAAAATACTCCATTGTAGATGAAGGATAAGCCTGAATTTGCTTATACTAGAAACAACAGGTATGGTGTGGATTAAAATGTCAACACTATGGCAGTGAAGTGGGATGTAGTGAGGGGGATGCATATGAAGATTTGGGTAGAGAGATCTAGCCCTTGAGTAAAAATGGAGCATATTGGGATAAATAGTGGTAGGGAGGATGCTAGTGTTGACTTCAAGGATATGATTCTATTTTCTGATCAGTTACGACTTCTTGGGCTTAGGGCTCATGCAAGAGCCGTGACTGGCCACTACACAATATAATGTGTGACAGTGTCCAAGGGAGAAATAAAGTGTGTTACCTCTGCTGACATTCCAATGTATCCTAACTTTCTCAGATAAACCCATATTTCCAAGCCACTCCACAGAACTGCTATTTTCCGATGCATTAGGAACAAGGACTTTCTGAGCAAAATGTTAGCATCCCTTATAAAATTTTGCTTTCTTCAAGAGGTAATTATAAACTAAAAGTAGAGTAATATAATCATTTGTTTATGTATGAAAATCAGGTAGTGTCTGGCCGGGCGCGGTGGCTCAAGCCTGTAATCCCAGCACTTTGGGAGGCCAAGACGGGCGGATCACGAGGTCAGGAGATGGAGACCATCCTGGCTAACACGGCGAAACCCCATCTCTACTAAAAATACAAAAAATTAGCCGGGCGAGGTGGCGGGCTCCTGTGGTCCCAGCTACTCAGGAGGCTGAGGTGGGAGAATGGCGTGAACCCGGGAGGCGGAGCTTGCAGTGAGCTGAGATCCGGCCACTGCACTCCAGCCTGGGCGACAAAGCGAGACTCCGTCTCACAAAAAAAAAAAAAGAAACAGTNAGAACTGCTATTTTCCGATGCATTAGGAACAAGGACTTTCTGAGCAAAATGTTAGCATCCCTTATAAAATTTTGCTTTCTTCAAGAGGTAATTATAAACTAAAAGTAGAGTAATATAATCATTTGTTTATGTATGAAAATCAGGTAGTGTCTGGCCGGGCGCGGTGGCTCAAGCCTGTAATCCCAGCACTTTGGGAGGCCAAGACGGGCGGATCACGAGGTCAGGAGATGGAGACCATCCTGGCTAACACGGCGAAACCCCATCTCTACTAAAAATACAAAAAATTAGCCGGGCGAGGTGGCGGGCTCCTGTGGTCCCAGCTACTCAGGAGGCTGAGGTGGGAGAATGGCGTGAACCCGGGAGGCGGAGCTTGCAGGGAGCTGAGATCCGGCCACTGCACTCCAGCCTGGGCGACAAAGCGAGACTCCGTCTCACAAAAAAAAAAAAAAAGAAAATCAGGTAGTGTCTGCAAGAGACTATTTTCCCCTTCAGGGTGTCTCTGACTTCCTTTCAGACCAGATTTTAAATGTATACCCATTTTATCGTGTCTTAACTGTTTGTGTTGTGTAGGTATCTCTGGGTAGAGGTGTCAAATTTGCATTTTTTTTCAGAGCCCCAAATTCTTACACCTGGCCTGAAACATAATTCTTTCTTAACATCCGGAGGGAAGTGTCACAAAGGACCACTGAATGCTACAGCAGCATTTCAGAAAAACTCTGTAGATGTTGGCTGATTCTAAACTTCTATTCATAGAAGAGGACCATACAAATTTCCTCTTTTAATATTTTCATTTTGGTTCTCATTCATGTTTGTCTCTGCGAAACACACCCATATATTTTCTCCTTCTTCCAGTGTCGTCCTCTGTCCCTGTTTTTCTTGCTCACATCAAAACTAATATGTTTGGTATCTGTATGCTGAATTTTAATCTGGGTCCTTCAATCACACTTACACTTCTAATATTGCCACGTGTTGTTCCTTCTTTGGAATTCAGCTTCGAAAGCCCTATAGCGACAGACGACTGACCTCTCCAAATCCTTCACTAGCCTGTGTGTTACATAAACCACCTCCCCACCCAGGAAACCACAGGTGTGAGAGATGAGGTGTCTTTGTTGTTTGGGGGTTGTATTTTTTTTCTGTTTCTAGAGCTCTTACAATTGAGTACTTCATTGCTATAACCCAGCAGGAACTCATAAACACCCACATAGAGCATTTAAATCAATCTGAGAGAACAAAGCTCCCAACTGTAACTTTTCTAAACTTAAAATATATTGTTACAGGTTACAAGAAATCTACTGCATTCCCTATATCGTTTTATGCGTGTCACAGAAGTTAAGTGTCTCCTGACTCTGCCGGTGGGTAAATCCTCTAGGCCAGTGCCAAAATCTTGTAATGCAGCAGATGGCAGATATAGCAGACAATAGCTTTCAATGAGGGATGCAGGCTGGTTCCCTAACCTTTCATCACCAGAAATCACTCCTATTGTTTAATTCTGCAACTGCAGCCTATTTGCATGGGAGAGTTGATTCACTGAATGTTTATGATGTGTTGAGCTGGAGTGAGACAGACATCGCTCAGATTTTTCTCCGATGACCATTCCAACTGCTATGTAAGGTCACTGCTTTTAGGTGGTAGTATTATTGTTATTATTTTTTTATTGTTATTCCCTAATGCACTTTGAAATATAAATCCTCACATTTGAACCCCTAAACATAAAGTCATTTTATCTAACTTCTTCTGAACTTGTGATCTTACAGCTGTTGGATAAATCCACCGTAGCCAGTATCACAGTAATCACAGTGTATCCTGAAAGCTTGTGCTCAATTTTCATTCTTCCTGTATGAAATATAATGAGAACCTGAACCAGCAAGTGAATTCGATTGTGCTACCTTGGGAAAAGTCTTGTTGGAAACATACCCAGCAGGGGAATCAGTCACTTGGAGAAATGGATGGAGTGTCTCCATTTCTGACTTTGCTACTGATCCCATAGCAATCTCAGGCAAATCACTTCAATATCTTCCCTCCAACTTTCTTTTTACCAAATAGACACACAATTATTTACTATTTTACTATTTTATCATATGCTGGAGACAAGTTAGGTGCCTTTATTTCACCAAATGATCTGGCAATACCAAATTCCCTTTGGTGGTAATATGCTACATTACAGCTATGTTAGTAGAGTTATGACTGGAAATAATCCCCCTCAGTAAGGTGCAGATAGATGGAGAAATACAATCATAGAGATATAGCCATCGTTTAAATCAAGAGATTCTCTGGATCTATACTGATAACAACATGGCAATCAAGGCCGATGGATAGGACCCCAGAACAAGAAATTGAGAGTGTCTAACAAATGAATGATTTTGTATTATGTAGCTTCAAAGCCCCAGTATATAGAACCAAACCCTCATGTTTCTTTTTAATATAAATTGGTATTGCAGGCTAATAAATTATCACAAAATGAACAACTATATCCATACCAGTAACATCCTGTTACTGGTAATTCTAGTAACAGGAATTATCAGCACCCTTAGAAAAGCCTCCTTGGGAAATCCCATAATCATTACCAATATCCTTAACTGCATCCCAAAACATAAATGGCTGATAAATGGAATCCTATCGTTTGTCGCTTTTGTGTGTGGCTTTTGCCATGGTTGTGCAATTCATCCTTGTTATTGCATATAACAGTAAATTATTACTTTAAAAAATTTGGATTCCAATTAAGTATTTAAAATGAATCACCATTTTATTTTGAACATTTCACTTTTTAAATTATTTAGAGCTTATTTTTTCTGGACATAAGTACATGCGTTTCCATTGGGTACATACATAGTTATCAAACTGGGTCACGATGTATGTACATGTTCAACTTTATACTGCCAAGTAGATTCCCTAAGTAATTGGACTAATTTACGCCAGATTAACAAAATATAAGTGTCACAATTATTCCTAATTTTGGAGAAACTCATTATTGCCAAACTTTTAAATATTACTTTTCTGGGCGGGTGTTTAGTAATAACTTATTTACTTATTTATTTATTTATGTATTTATGTATTTATTTATTTTTTAGATGGAGTCTCTTTCTGTCACCCAGGCTGGTGTACACTGGCACAATCTTGGCTCACTGCAACCTCCACCTCCCATGTTCAAGCGATTCTCCTGCCTCAGCCTCCTGAGTAGCTAGGACTACAGACGTGCACCACCACACCTGGCTAATTTTTTGTATTTTTAGTAGAGACGGGATTTCACCGTGTTAGCCAGGATGGTCTCGATCTCCTGACCTCGTGATCCACCCACCTCCCAAAATGCTGGGATTACAGGCATAAGCCAATGCGCCTGGCCCCTCATTTTCATTTTTGATGACTAATAGCTAGCTTTTGGCTCTGTTGGTTATCGTTTTGTGTATTTTTTTGTATGTTACTAATTTGTCTATAATATTCATTATTTCCTTTTCTACCTCCTATTTGAATTCATTGTAATGTTCTTTTTCTAACTTCTTAAGAGAGATTCTTGATTTTCAATATTTCTTTATTGATATTATATATGTACCTAAGACAATCGTTTGCATCTAAGAACAGTTTAATTGAATTACACAAATTTTGAAACATTGCCTTTTAACATTGTGAATCAGAATAAGAAGTTTTGTAATTTTTTCTTTAGCCTACGGGTTGTTTAGAAGGGATCTATTTTCTTACTTCCAATATTTAAGAACTTTTAATTATCTTTTTGTTATTTCATTCCACTCAGCTTAGGCAACATTGTCTTTATGATTTCAATCTTTTGAAATTTGTCAAGAATTGCCTTATGGCTGAAGAAAAATTCCAATTTGATAAATACCCTATGTATAGTTTTAAAGTTCATATGAACTTGTGTAGAATGTTGTCAAGTGTCTCTTAGTCATTTTGTTAATTGTGGTGTTCTAATATTCTGTATGCTTACTGATTTTGTCTTCTTGTTCTGTCTATTACTGAGAATATTAAATTATAGCACTAAAATGGTGTTATCTTTTTAGATGCCATTTCTAGGAAAGTTAGTCAACCTATCATGGATTAAAAATGTCCTTTCTCTAAGTTTTCTAAAAAGATTTGTTGAAGTTTTAACCCTAGGTAACCTGATTAAATAGGATCTTCACAGATGTAATCAAGTAAAGATGAGATTATTAGGGTGGGCCGGAATCGAATGTGGCTGGTATCTTTCTAAGAGGAAAATACTATGGGAAGACACTGACATACAGAAAGAACAGCCATATGAAGATGGAGGCAGAGATTATAGAGTTATGTGGCCACAAGCCAAGGAACTCATGTGGCTACCGGAAGTTGGAAGAGACAAGGAAGGATTCACCTCTAAAGACTTCAGAGGAAGCATTGCTCTGCCAGTAACTCTATTTCAGACTTGTAGCATAAATAACTGTGGAAGAATAAATGTCTCTTGTTTTAAACCATCTAATTGAGATGCTCTGTTATGGAAAGCCTAGGAAATGAGTAAATTTACATATAGATTTGGGAGTATGCATTGGAAATTGGAAATTCACTAAGTCATGCGTATTGCATGGATTTGAGAAAATATAGAAAAAGTGAAGGTTAAATAAATACATTTGTGAAACTCCTGCTTGAAATTCTAAATTTTGAGCAATTGCAATGAAGAATTAGAGAGTAGATAATAGCAACTACTGTGTAAAATAATAATGATAATGATAATAAATGACTTAAACAGATTCAAGAACATACATAAATCTTAGATCCACTTCTGGCTAAGAATGTTTTCAACCATGCTGTAGGTATACTAGTCTATTAATTTTGGTTTGTTAAAACTGAAATATGTGTTTAGGTTAACAACTTAACAACTTGCATCCGGCTTATTTCATTGCATATATTTTGTAATTTCTGTGGTTTTCTCTATATTTCCAGTAGTCAGTGCTTCCACAAAACCAGATGGACAAAACTGACAATTGAGTCATGATCTTGGTGCTCAGAATAAATAGATTATTGGAGAAGCAGCTTCACAAAATGAGACCAGAGTAAATACTCTAACTCTATTGATATATCACATATTACAAGCTGAAACTCCAGGCTGCATGAATTGAGTAGAATTAACAAATAATTGAATGTATTAATAAGCATCTAGACTCCTTTACACAAAGTTAGTGGCCATGCAGGTATTTTTGAATTTTGAAAATGTCCAACTCATTTTGCTTTTGCTTTGCTCTTCAGATATATTGAGAAGAAAGACTGTATAAAAATAGACATCTTGTCTTTAACAACTAAAAGGCACACTCAGGTTTTAATATTAACTTTTTTTTGGAGAGTAAGCTATTTTTTGAAAGATTATTTGACTTCTTTTTCTTCCTTTTCTTGTTTTCCTTTCTTTCCATTTATTTTCTTTAATATACTTCTTTCTTGTTTTCTTCATTGATTTCTCCCTCCTGTTTTTGCCAAGTACATTTTAGATGGACATAGACCCTAGGTTTAGTCTTACACAATATATGTTGAGACAATAGCAGGTGATTATTTTAAGTTGACCATAACCAACAAGAAATCAAATGACACTTTTGTGCAGAACCAGATAAATTATTTTTGTACAATGAGATTCTCAAACAGAAATGTTGTGTACTTGAATCTAAAACAATTTAATCACTGTGGCTTGTAATGACAAGGCCTCAACCTCCTCCTATTTGATTATGTTAGTGTATATTTCTTTGCTATCTTTACCTTCTATTTTCTTTGAGAAAAAAAGACAGTGATAGTCTTAAATGGTATTAGTGCTGGAGTTGTTACTAATTAAAAAGTTAGAGATTAGGAAGATGAGTTGTTTTACACAATGAGAGTTAAATTATGAAAACCAATCAAAAACATGTAAAAAGACTGGCTAGGTGTGGTGGCTCCGGCTTGTAATCCCAGCACTTACACAGCCTGAGGTGGGAGGATCACTTGAGCCAGGAGTTCAAGACCAGTCTGGCCAACATGGTGAAACCCTGTCTCTACTAAAAATACAAAACTTAGCCAGACATGGTGACATCCACCTGTAATTCCAGCTACTCAGGTGGCTGAGGCAAGAGAATCACTTGAGCCTGGGAGGCGGAGGTTGCAGTGAGATGAGACTGCACCACTGCACTCTAGCCTGGGTGACAGAGCAAGACTCTAATTTCAATTAGAATCAAGGAGGATAGAAGAGATAAAGAAAAAAAATAAAAGATATCAAAAGACAGATATTTCCCTATTTTCATCAACAGAAGACAAATGGCTCCTAAGTCACCAGGATTTGAATAACCTTTCTAGAAAATATGATTAAATAAAAAGAGCACATTTATACATATGATAATTGGTCTCCCCCTCAAAAAATAAAAAAAGGCAGGGAAAATGCTGCCTGTCGGTAATAAAGTCTACCTACAATTTTATATCAAATATAGGGAGCAATAAGGACATTTTAGCCAAAAATGCTTGAGCATTTGTGGTCCCATAGGAAAGGCCACAAATGCAAGAAAGATGCATCCAGATATCTTCACTTGATGCCGTCAAGCAATGCATTCATGGGATGCTGCTTCTTCCTCTTTGTCTTACTCCATGCTTGGCAAGAAACTATAAAAGTTCATTATGAAAATCATCCCAATTTTCATCCCACACAAAATGACATCTGAAGAGAGAATGTAACGATCAGGCTGACAAGAGTATTCTAGGTATGACTACAACATTTTTTTTCCATAGAAACTTATACATATATTTATGCATGCAAAACTTCTGATTCCTCAGGGATGTAGAACCAGAAATACCATTTGACCCAGCAATCCAAACAGCCCAAAGGATTATAAATTATTCTACTATAAAGACACATGCACAAGTATGTTTAGTGCAGCATTACTCACAATAACAAAGACTTGGAACCAACCCAAACACCCATCAATGATAGACTGGATAAAGAAAATGTGGCACATATACACCATGGAATACTATGCAGCCATAAAAAGGAATGAGTTCATGTCCTTTGCAGGTACATGGATGAAGACGGAAACCAACATTCTCAGCAAACTATCATAGCAACAGAAAACCAAACACCATATGTTCTCACTCATAAGTGTGAGTTGAACAATGAGAGCACATGGACACAGGGAGGGGAACATCACACACCAGGGCATGTCAAGGGGTGGGGGACTAGGGAAGAGATAGCATTAGGAGAAATACATAATGTAGATGACGGGTTGATGGGTGCAGCAAACCACCATTGCACTTGTATACCTACGTAACAAACCAGCACAGTCTGCAAGTATACCCCAGAACTTAAAAGTATAATAAAAAAAAATTTTTCCATTCTGTATGTCTGTACAAAAACCACAACATAAAATGATTTTAATAATTTAGACCATAAACCACAGATAGATTGCATTGCTTTGCAAATTGTAGGAATTTAATAAATATTTTTATATAAATTGAAGTATTTGTTATCTTCTTTATTTTACCAAGTGCTAGAGTAACTTCTAGGGAAAGTAAGTTATTACTTTGTAGGAGGGATGGGAAATGAGATCAACCTCTTGAATTACCTACCAGACATTATGCTATTATTCATTTAATCACTGTAGCTTTTAATGACAAGGTCTCAACTTTCTCCTATTTGATTATGTTAGTGTACATTTCTTTGCTATGTGTACCTTCTATTTTCTTTGAGAAAAAAAAAGACAGTGATGGTCTTAAATGGTAATAGTGCTGCAGTTGTTACTAATTAAAAAGTTAGCGATTAGGAAGATGAGTTGGACATATTATGAATAATATGTTCACACATACTATTACACAAAGTCTCATATCACACTAGGTATTGATATCTTTTTTATAGATTAAAAATAAAATAACTGAAACCTGGAGATGTTAAGGAGTCAATAAGAATACTAAATTACCCATCCAGAGTTCAAAAAGAAGTCAAGCTGACTGTAAAAATCATGTGCTTTCCACCACAGCACATTTATGGTTATATTAAGGCTATGATCTGCAGAATATGGTATGCTTATCCTGAGGGATACAATAAAAGTTTCCAAGTAGTGTGTGGGCATAGATAATTTTGAGAATGTTCCTTTCCAATCCTTAATTTCTTTTTTTTTTTTTTCTTAACCTAAAAGTGAGAAGACATCTGCATTTTGTGGTATCGTGTTCATTCTCCTCCACTCATTCCTGTTTCAAAATAGCCCCCTTTCCCACTTATAAAAATATACCTCTGAGCATTCTCAGTTCTTACTAGTGTGCATTGCTTTGGAGTATACAAGCCTCTGTTCTCCAAACAGTTCAAATGTGATTCTCCATTAATCAAGGTGCCATGAACTCACAGTAGCCCCCATGTCTTTCTTGTTTCATATGTATTTCTGTTAATGGTGAAAAATGACATTAGAAATTGAATTTTTTCACAAGTTATAATACCATGAATTCAGATACAGCATACGTTTGATAACTGGAGTGAGAATTTCCCCTAAATATTAAAAAAATGAATGATTTTGTTCCATGGAAAGAACTTGTGAAAACCAACTAAAAAGAGCATTGGAAAACATATTAAAGACAGTGGTATTATATTTCATTCAGGAAACCAAATCATGAGAAGGCATTTGAATTTTGCATATTTTACAAATTCCAAATATTTAAAAGTGATTGCAAGTCTGCTTCGAAATACCAGTCTGTTTCTCATCATTTACTCTCTGTGTTTTGGTTATTCTCACTAGTGAATGGATAGATTCTCCTCTTCATCACAAATATCTTGTGTGCATCTGATGGTCAAAGAGTTCAGTTAAAATATATTTAAATCACATGACAAGATGAAAACACATTACCAATGCTATTGCATTGACAAGTGGATATCGAAGTACTAGGAGATACCAAAGATTTCTGAGTGTGCATAGTTAAATATGAGGCCTCTAAATAAAAGAGTAATGAGTGTCATTAATAACCATGACTTTGGTCTTAGTAATTTTTTTTTTGGTGGTACACCTTATGCAAATGATGAAAGTAAACAACCAACTTTCTGATCTTTGTGTAAATTGGTGTTTTAATAAGAATCAAGGAGTATAGAATAGAGTTTCAAGCTAATAGTTTACTAAATGTAAAGTTTGATACCTGATAGTGATATTTTGCATATAATTTGTAATGAATTTAGTTAAACATCATTTTTGTGAATAAGCTTTTTGATGCTTTTACATACAAAGATGTGAAATAGAAATATAATTAATAACGTATATATTCTAGTGTGAGCAACAAATAATCCTCGTCCAGGGATACAGGAACTACCTGGTGAAAAAAAAATCCATCTCATTAAGAAATGCGTTATTAACAAATTCACTAAACTTTAATGCCTAATAATTATGTAATACAATTTATAAAATGTTATTTTAACCAATTTTTTACTAGTGATACAAGCCAGAAGATTTTTAAAAAATTTACATAGTCACAAGAACTCTGTAAACAAATTAAACCTATGACCAGGCTGAAGGGCCACTTATGAACAGGGCAATCTGCCACACTCTCTGTCACACCCCTCTGAGAATCAACCCATTGTTTTGTTTTATACCATCAATAACTTTATTTTCCTTATGAAGATGAAGTATCCATGGCATAGAGAAGTTAAAGAAACTTGGCCAAAGTCACTGTTATGGATTGAATTGTGTTCCCCTCAAATCCATTTATTAAAATTTTAAGTCTCAATGTGACTGTACTGGGAGATAGGCCTTTAAGATGGTACATTAAGGTGGTAACTGAGGTTAAATGTGGTCAAAATATGGGGTCCTAATCCAACTAACTGGTGTCTTTATAGAAAGAGAGAGAGACACCAGGACACCAGGGATGCACACACTCAGGGAAGAGGCTAGATGAAGACACAGTTAGATGGTCATCTGCAAGCCAAGGTAAGAGACCTGAAGAAACACCAATTCCTGGCACCTTGATCTTGGACTTCCACCATCTGAAACCATGAGTAAATAGATTGCTATTGTTTAAGGCACCCAGTCCGTGGGTATTTTTAATGGCATCCTAGCTGATTAACATGAACTCATGTGGTAAGAGGCAGAGGAAACGCTAAGTCATTTATTAATAATTCCAAACTTTGTTCCTCAGTACTAGCAAATATTTTGCAATCACTGAAGCACTTGTCAAATGTGTATTTTCTCCTCATATTAACTAGCAAAATAAGTCTCACATAAACTTATCCATAAATTTGTTAGTAGTTTGCCCCAAATGCCCACCTATTAAGTGACAAGGCCCAGATTTGAACCCGGGCAAACAGGTTTTTAACTACTTCATTGCAATTACCTCAGACATTAGTGTACCTAATTTATATTTTTCCCCTAAAGTTAAAAATCGGTGGTATGTTTAGAGTTAACCTTCTGGGCTAAATTCCTGCTGTTTTAAAGCATTCTTTTTTCAACAACTCCCCAAGTATTTAAAGAAGAGAGTATCAGAGTTAAAGTTTTGATATAAAATACAATTATTTTATCATTGATATTTTCATGATCTTACTATCACTCTTCAAGCCCTGAAAATTCTCCTGAAAACTGAGTAGACATTATTTCAGGTTTTCATGGTACCCATAATGTTGTAAAATTATTGAAAATTTAAAACATAAATGTGTAAAATTCCAACATTCCTGTTAAATGACTAAGACTAGTTAAATCAAGTCTCATTCAGAGAAAAAGTATAACAATCAAATGTGAATGATTGAGCTGGTAATTAAAGACCTCCACTGTGTCCAATTTTTTTAACACCTTAAAGCAAATTATTCTCTAATTTAGCATTAATGCTGACAAAAGATGGCATAAAGTTGTTCACATTAGACAGGCCAACTGCTGGGAAAAAAAACAAAAAAAACAAAAAAAACAAAAAAAACAGTTCAAGTATTTTCTAGCACCAAAAGACCAGAGAGACAATTTACAGATTCTCATACAGGATAATCAACCTTGTTTCTTTCTTGACTGTTGCCTAACTACAAGATATTCTTCTCTATTCATTTAAAAAACAAAAGAGAGACTATAATTTGCAATACAAAATCAAACATAATTTAATGTCATTGAACTAACTAATTACTGTATTTACTATTTCAAGTTGTACTTTTTCACCATGGTCTAGATGGGCTTAATTAAATCTCTTTAAGTGAGATGGGTTCATGGTCTGAAATCTTACCAATTCAAGAGTCAGGCCAAGGACCATGCCTAGTTATTTTCTGCTGCACTCAAGTAGCAATGAAGTCAGTGCGTAAAAGCAAAGTTAAAGAAACACCATGAAATCAATAAGGATCTGCAGTTTTAATTTAGTGAAAGAGTCAATTTCATATTGACCTTCATGGGATTCCCCTGCTAGAATCCTTCTCCTTAGTGGCTATCTTCCAATGAATATGACTAGCCATGCATACCCATTTCCCACTCCACCCACAGCTCCGCTAAGGGACAACAGCTGTCCTGTGCTCCAAACCTGAAACAGCCTGGTGGGTGATGACAAAAGATCGAGACAATATGAACTAGGAGTTGAGGTGAGAGCGTGATTCGTGAAAGAAAACTAGACTTGGGCCTCAACAATAAGAAGCCTTCAAGGGTTTCTTTTTGTTTATGCAGCTGCTTGTTTATTTGGTTTTTGCTTGTGCATCTGTATTTTGTATTGAGAAGCCATTGACAGATTCTCCTGGCTTGCATCAAATTTATGCAGGAGCTCCACACACTTCCTGAAGCCATTTAGGCTTACTTTCATACCCACTGGTGTGAAATAAAAGTAAGGCTAAACAGATTATTTGAGGTTGGTTTATTTGTTTAAAATACATGATAAGCACATTCAATCTGTATGTTGTTGGTTCTTCACTTTTGCCCTTGTAGTCCAGTTATGTGCTTGGCAACTATAGGGATTGCTTAGGTTATGTGGCTTCCGGGACAGGCTTGGCCTGGGAGATTAGAGGCAGTCAGGCTGGCAAAGCTCAGACATTTTCTCCATGTAGTTGCACTTATGCCAGTAGTAACTCTTGGCTTCAGCGTTCCTCCCTAGCTTCTCTTAGGGGAAGGCCAACTGGCTCCAAGAGCATATTGTGAAGCTATCTTTAGGAACAGGTTTCCTCAGGAAGATTAATAGCACCAAAAGGATTTCTCTGCATGCTGGAATTAGGTAACTAAGAGCCGGAGGTAAGGAGAAGTAGTGCAAAAAGCTTAGACCAGGGATTTGCAAACTGCAACCTATTATTTGTAGAGGGCATGAGCTACGCATGCGCGCGCACGCGTGCACACACAAGCACACCCTAAAACAATGGCAATAACAAAGAATATGCCTGGATGTGGCCAACAAAGCCTAAAATATTTTCTATTTGGCCATTTACAGAAAAGGTTTGCCAACCCCTGGCCTAGAGGCACTATTAATAATCACCATTATGAGTTGCAAATAAAGAGAAACTACTTCTGGATAATTTAACAAAATTCTTACCCAGACCATGTAACTTATAGTTACTTTGGGAGGTTGGTAGACCAGTTTGCAGGCTCCAGATTAGAGAAATTTCTATTAATAATGAGGCCATAGAGTAGAGCCATGAAGACACTACTGTTGTCATTGTGATGCACAGACCACAGCCTGTCCCACCAACATTATCGATGGTTGGACGCTGTTACTGGGACTGCTAAGCTGCTATTGCTGGAAATGGGACTTAGGGACTACTGCTTCCAGCACCGTCACTAAAATGGACTGCCCGTGGTCCCCAATCCTTCACAACTGTCATCTGATTGAGTAACTCTAATGGATTGCATGATGGATGGATCCTCAGTCATCTTTCTCTGTTCACACTGTGTGAGTAACCAGGAAAATAATAAGTGCTCTGTGTGTTGTCTATAATTGTTATTGTAGTTCTTTTCATTCCAGGAGCTCAAGGGGTAATTTGGTGCCTTCGTAATGCCACATGCAAGCCAATGATTTAGCAGGGCATGGTCCATAAATGGTAAGCAAAAACAAATTAGTCAAAAACAAAATGGATTAGATGTACAGAAGGAAACACAGACACTATGAGCAATTACTCTACGCCCCCGAGAGAGGCCTGCCAGACGATAGTTGTCATAAGGTTTAGGTTTCCTGTTCCTTAATTTCCATGAGATTAACATTTATTTTTCGGTTAGATTTTTTTATATGCACTGGTGTGAATAAGATATATTTACAGCCTGGTAAATGTTAATTGGAAACACTTTCCTATTTGGGAATGACCATCCACCTCCCAGGTCACTTAGGAATTGTATGGCTACAAGTAACAGAAACACATCTCAGACTAACTTAAAAAGATATTAAAAGTCTCCTGAAACCCAAAGGTAGAAAAGATAGGATCCTGAAGAATAGCTCCATAAGGATTTTGTCTTCCTGTTACTACCTTTGGTTTCTTTTTTACCTCAATTCAATTTCTTTGTTCAGTATAGACAGGCTTAAACAAAAAACCAAAACAACACACACACACACACACACACACACACACACACACAACATGCAATAAACTTTGTGGACATCATGACAAATATTTACCTCTGGCCTTTAACTTTCACAGTTTTAGCCACAGAAAAAGAATAAAAAATATTTTATCTGTCTGAAGTCTAAAATCTTAGTGACAAGACTCACTGATCTAACATTCATATCCACACCTACAACTGTCAAGTAGGGCCAAGGCTGTGGCTTCTATCATTGGCATGATTTGAGGCTAGTGTTCTTTCCTGTACACACAGAAAAAGATACATAATATAGCTCCTATTTCTAGGAATACATAACGTAATAGAAACTCAATTATGTAATTATAACACAGCAGTAAGTGCCATAATTAAGCGATGAGCTTATGAACAGCTTAGCACACCCAGTAAGAAACAGGAGAGACAAAATTAAGAATTTGTCTTTGACTGGATGCCATACTCTTCTTATAAGTGATATATGGTGCAAATAAGGCAGATGTCTCTTTCCAATTACTATGAGGATTTTAACTTAAATTTTATAAAGGCAAAATCATACATGTAACTTGAGACTGTCTGATTCCACACTTTACGATGACCAACTACCAGTTTATTAATATGCATTTATGTGTAATGACGTAATTATATTCAGAAGGACTCAGAAAAAGACTTCCCATACTCTTTCTCCAAGAACCATGTGCAAACATGAGTCTAGATGTCACTAAAAGAATTGTCTCTGCAGTGGTATTTTTCCAGATTTCTTTTCTTAAATTGTCCAATATTTATGTTCCTTCTCTGGCCAGCTGTGTCTACTGACTTTACTGTGGTACTGGCAGAAAGAACACCCTCAGGATTAGGGTGGAATGCAACAAGAGATTCTGCCTTGGAAAACAGTGTTGGCAGACTTACAGTTCTCTGCGTGATATTGAGCATCCTTTCTGGCAACAGTAGCTCATGGCATTTTCTGTTTAACCATTCTGTGGCTACTCAGGATATTACAGAAAGAAGGGAGCTACTGGTTCAACAGTGTACAGAGACATCTCAGAAGAGATGGCATTTGAACTATAATGAAATAAATTCAGAATCATATAGCTATTTTAACAGTTACTGAGATGCCAATGTATTGGCCAATGCTGTACTCTTTTATATCATGCTGTCGTCCTACATTATTTGTTGCATCTGAAAAGCAAACAGTTAACTGAACTAGCTGGTACAGATCTGTGGTTGAGGACAATGAAGATCTAACAAAGTCTTAAATTCTGCAGCAAATTTCCTGAGGTATAGGAAAACCTGACATTATAGTGCTAAACTTGACTTTCGGTTGGTTTTGATTCAAATTGTGTAGATAATCTTTTGATCTAGCGATTTAAAAATACAATTGTTTTCCTGATCAAATATCAAAAAGTAGTGCATTTAGATCAATTGGAGAAGCAGAAAAAATAGGAAAAGAAAAAAATGGTTGATGTAGATAAAGCTGAGTAGGAAGAGAGACAGATGCAAGGAAACATCACATTTATCAGAACTCACGGAATCTTTGATACTCTCTTGTAGTCAGAATTGTATGTTCTGAGACCTCAGCATACCAATTAAAGATGACTTTTGAGTAGAGTGCACTTTTTCTCCTAATTTTTCTAGAGGACAAAGTTTAGGATTATAGTATAACCCTATGTAGGAAGCAGGAATTTCTTCTTGGATGACTTTGCTACTTTGACATAGACAAACTCTTGACCAACAAGAAAGGCCACCTCTTTTATTCAACAGTCAGTTTAAGTCTTGTATGTTGTATCTCATACCACATACAGATGGTATGAGTGGTGATGTAATCAATAATCCAAAAAATATTGAGTCTACAATGCATGCAAAACAAAATAACCTATTTCACACAAACTAATAAAGCAGGGAGTGTCTCATAGAAGTTTTGGATAGGAATGGAGGCTTATTGAGCCTAGGCTTCCATTATTCCCCATGAAATACTCCCCTATACATTAACAGACACAGACTCCATATAAGCCAAAATGAAATCATATGAAACAATACCTTGAAATTTATATATAATATATATAAAGATGTAATGACCTTATACAAAGACATAGCTTTAATCACCTTATACAAAATGATATTTGCTTACAAATCTTAGGATAAAACATGAAGTCAGCAATGAGAGTTCAATGAATCCAGTTAGAGCTCAGACCCTTGTTAAGCCATATGAGAAAGGAGTCTTTATTATTATTATTATTATTATTATTATTATTATAGGCAGAAGAATTGAGCAGAACAACCTCAGTCAATGTAGGGATGGTTTGTCTTTTATTTTGCTCTACACAATAGTGTCTCTGCAAGGCCATCCTTGAGATAAAGAGAGAATTAGAAAGATACAAAAATAGTGGGATCTCAGAAAAATACCTTATGGCTATGAGATTTAATTCTATCTCAACCATTAGCCTTCCTAGTGCCTAAAATTCTCCAAAGTACAGCGTTTTTTTCAGGCAAGAAAGTTGTAACAACGTCAGAAATTTTCATACACACTATAATTCTAATGATCAGGTTAATTCTATAGATATTAGATGTAGATACACACGCACACACACACATATATACACACACCCACACACGCGCTCTTAAAAATATTGGCCTATAACTAAATTGGCTTATCACCAAAGCTCCCACTCTTAGGATGATGGGATAAGAATAATTAAATTTTCAATTTGAAAACTCTTATATAATAAATATATCTTGTTTTAAAATACATTATAGGTCAGATAATAATAAAACATCTTCAATTGATACCCACTCCTCCAGTAACTCTCTCCCAATTTGTGATGGTTAATACCGAATGTCAACTTGATTGGATTGAAGGATACAAAGTATTGATCCTAGGTGTGTCTGTGAGTGTGTTGCCAAAGGAGATTAACATTTGAGTCAGTGGACTGAGAAAAGAAGACCTACCTTTAATCTGGGTGGGTACAATCTAATGAGTTTCCATCACAGCTAGAATATAAGCAGGTGGAAAAATGTGAAAGTAGAGATTGGCCTAGGCTCCTAGTCTACATCTTTCTCCCATGCTTAATGCTTCCTGCCCTCAAGCACCAGACTCCAAGTTCTCCAG
>NW_016825937.1:0-896 GCF_001698545.2 Rhinopithecus bieti
ATCCAGATTCCTCACTGGCGTGGGTGCTGCTGTGGAAACATCGCTGATGGTCCAGGTTTGTGGTGGGAGATATTGCAATGCTCTGCTTTCTGGAAATCTGTGTTTACAGCCAACACAGGTGCTGACTGAGACAGCCCCATCTGAAGACCCCATAGCTGCCCCAGCTTGCCAGGCTTCCCCTCCTCCTGTTATCATTCCATGCTACTGAGAACCTGCCTGGCAGGCTGCCCAGCCAAGGCAGGGGCCTAATCTCAGGTGAAACTGACATGTTCTTGTGAGGGCTGTCCCATCCTCTCTCCCCGCAGAGCCTCACCCAGGTTCTCATCTACTTCTCTGGGGTCTGCCTCACCTCCCTCAGGAGTTTGGAACCACATACTGTTGTGGAGGGGACCTGTCACTGCTGCCGAACCCATCCTCCAGGATACCCACAAGTGTTCATCTCGGTTGTGGCTAATTAACTTATCATATGGTAACGAACTACCTCCTGGGGTCCCAATATTTTATTTTTTAAAAATAAAATTAGTACCATTGTTTATTTTCTGAGTGTACAGAAATATTTGATTATTATTTACAAGCCATTGGGAAAACTTTTTAAAATAAAAAAAAGAAGGCGAATCCTACCACCCAGAGATCATCACTTTAATTGTTTTATTCATAATTGCACACACAGGTATATTTGGGATCATCCTTTGTATGTGTTGGGAGTGTATTAATCTGAAAGTTCATTCGCCTAAACAAATATAGGTTCATTTTTCTTACATAGTTAAGAGTATCTGTGGTTGCCGGCTGTGGTTCACTGGTTCAACAATGTTAGGCCCAGCATCTTTGAGTCTGTTGGAATTTTGCTCATGGCTGTAAGACAGCTGCTGCAGCTCCAACCACTACATGTGTTTTCA
>NW_016825938.1:0-3098 GCF_001698545.2 Rhinopithecus bieti
TGTTTTCAAGGCCAGAAAAGCAGTCACTTCTGCATTTTTATTAGGAAAGCAAGAACTTCAGAGAGTACTCCCAGAGGATTTTTCTTTATGTCTGGAAATCTGTGTTTAGATTGGCCAGAACCTGATCTCATGACCATCCCTAGCAGCAGAGAATAGCATTGTCATGACTGACTTTGGATCAATCATAATTTATTGACTGAGAGTGCACATGCGGTTGCACAACGAAGATCCAGAGAGGAGGGAATTAGCAGTGTATAGTACAGCATGCATGCTGTTTTATAATCTGCTCTTTCTCTTAATTGTGTGTTTCAAACATCTTTCATACTAAGAAATACAGACTCAGTCATTCATCTAACAACAAATTATTGAGAGTGTACGGTGTTCCAGGAACTTAACTTGGCATGGAGGACACAATAATGAACACGGTATACTCCTGGCCTCCACGGAGCTTAGCGTCTAATTAGGGATACATAAATTCATCAAAGAAGTTCACAAAGAAATATAAAATTATGATAGTAATTTGTGCTGCAAAAGAGGGAGGTGCGTGGTGTGTGAGAGCAGTGACAGGATATTTGACTCAATCAGGAGAGCCAGTGTTCTGAATGGCCATAAGCCAGCCCCTTGCCTAGCTGTAGCACAATTATTTAGCCAATTTCTTATTGCTGGACATTTAGATTCTTCCCGCATCTTACCTACCATCATCAACGCAACAATAAATGCCCTTCTCTAAGTACAGCTTGGCACACTTGTCTGATTTTTCCTCAGGATAAATTCCTAGGATAAAGCCAGGCACCATGGTTCATGCCTATAATCACAGCTACTCAGGAGGCCAAGGTGGGAGGATCACTAGTGGCCAGTAGTTCGTGGCCAGCCCGGGCAACATAGGGACGTATTGACTAAAAAAAAAAATCCTAAAATAAATGAACGATTCTTAAATGTGGAATTACCAAATCAAGGGGTGTCTCCCTGTGAAGGCACTCACACACAGTGCCGTGTGGCCCTCTCAAAAGCTGCTGCCTTTCCTATCCCCACCAGCAGTGTAAAGAACAGCCCTATTCTTCCACATTCCGCCAACATCACCTATCGTTATCTTTATTATATCATCTTTACAAAATGTGGCCAGTGTTATGGGTGAAACACTGTTTCTTGTTGCTTTAACTAACATTCCTCTCATTATTCCTCAGGCTAATCATGTATTCATTTGTTTCTTTTATGCAGTCACAGATCTTTCCAATGAGTGAACCTCTTTTCTTTTCCTGTCGGATTTTTAGCTTTCTTTCCCCACCCCATTAAGAACTGTAACCTCTGTCTGACAGACATGCAGTGCCCATTCTTTGGGAAATTCTGAGTGTTATAAAATCTTTCTGTGGAAACTGGAGCTGTGTTCTTTTCCATTCAAACCACTGGGCCTTCCCCTCAGCTCCAGGCAGTCCAAACTCCACCTACCCAGCCATCTGGGCACCTTCCTCGCCTGTCCTAAGCCCTGTTCACATCTACCCTGGACCAATCCTGGGACATGGTAGTTTGACTCGAAGCTCATAGCCTTTCCCCAAGCTGTTCCGTCTCCCTGTTCTTCACTAGTGAATGCTTCAGGACATAGCATGGTGTCAGGCACCTTTTTGAGAAGCTCCTGCTTACTCCCCAGCTAGGGTCAGATCTCTGCTGTGCTTTCCTGAATGCAGCACTGACTATGCTGACCTGTTAGTGTTCATTCTGCAGTTACCCAGTTACTCTGTAGAGTTCAGGGTCCGAGAGGGACACTGCAGCTTTAACATGGGGCTCCCTGAATTCCTATGTTGGAGCTCAGATTGTTCTGATGGGCAAGTAGGATCTATTGATGGTTCTTGAGAAGAAGAGTGATATGGAAAAAGAAACGCTCAGGGCATATCCTGATGAATAGATGCAACAGGGAATGGGGAACGTATTGATGGCAAGAAGGCTGGAAGGCTGGCTTGAGCCTTGTGGTAGGAATTCACTTCCCCACCTGCCCTATGAAAGGTCTTTCTGCCCCTGGCACCAGGTGTCTTAACAGGCAAGGGCCAAATGTACCTCATTACCCAGTGACCAGCACAGCAGGTGGAAGTAAGCAGGGACATGGAGAGTGTGTGTAGCTGGAATAAATGAACACACAAGCATGCACATGAATGAGTAAAATCTTCCCCTCCCTGCACCAAGGCTTGCTGATCAGGTCTCCACAGCCTGTTCTTGTGAACCTGCCACCACCCTAGGTCTGCTCTTCTCTGGGATGTGCAGGACACTGAAAACTTGAACCACCTGCAGAATCACCAGTGAACTCATTATGTGACCTGGGCACTTCCTGGGTCACTCGGGCCCTAACTTGCCCTTCCCCTGGGCTGTCTCTCAACTCAGCACTGCTTTGTCCAGGGCCCTGGAATCTCATAGGGAAGCCTCTGCCACAGGGTTCCCTGCCCTGCTCTGCAGGGTTTGTGGTCAGCAGTGAGGACTCCAGAACACCGGCTCCACAAATTTCCAACCTGACCTTGATTCACCCAGACCTAGGGGCAGAAAGACCTTTTATAGGGAAGGTGGGGATGTGAATTCCTGCCACAAGGCTCACACCAGCCTTCCAGCCTTCTTGCCTTCAATATGTTCCCCATACCCTTTGGCATCTATTCACCAGTATATGCCCTGAGCATTTCTTTTTTTCATGTCACTCTTCTGCTTAAAAACCATCAATAGATCCTACTTGCCCATCAGAATAAATCTGAGCTTCATGATGGGAATTCAAGGAGCCCCATGTTAAAGCTGCAGTGTCCCTCTCTGACCCTGTGCTCCACTTCTCCAGCCAGGCCGGTCTCCTCCAGGGATTGAGGACAACCCCTTCCTCCTCCCTCCTCTAAGCCTTTGGCCACACCATGCTCTCTGCCATATTAAATCCTGGTCTGCAAGGCCCATCTCCTCTAAGTTGACTTTCGGTAACTCCAAACCTTGAAAACACATTTGGAAAAACAAACAGCTAAGCCCTTCTGCACTTTAGAGTCATAAGTCTGGTTTATGCAAAGTCCAGACCAGTCTCTGTGTGAGGGATTCTAGGATGCTGGATTTCTAAAGCTTCCAGGAGGCTCTGATGCCACTAG
>NW_016825939.1:0-1343 GCF_001698545.2 Rhinopithecus bieti
TGGAAGATTTAGAAAAAAACAAATTGTAGCTTTAAAAATTCATAATGCCTGAAAGCAGCTTTTGTTGTAGGCAAAAAATTAACACATCCTCCTCAGGAATTTGTCACCCATGTTTTTAAAATTCATGAACCTTTCTTTCTTTGTAAAAGAAAAAAAAAGCTTAATGATATTTTCCTATCTCTAAAACTTTTTAATATTATAGTTCTTAAGAAATAACTTAATGATGGTGTAAAAATCCAATTTTAAGGCCAAGTGCAGTGGATCACACCTGTAATCTCAGTACTTTGGCAGGGAGAGATGATTAAATTGCTTGAGCTCAAGAGTTCACGACAAGCCTGGGATATGTAGCAAAACCTTGTCTCTACAAAAAATACAAAAACTAACCAGATGTGGTGGTATGGGTCTGTAGTCATAGCTACTTGGGAGGCTGAGGTGGAAGGATCACTGGAGCCCAGGAGGTCAAGGCTACAGTGAGCCGAAACGGCACCACTGCATTCCAGCCTGGGTGACAGAGCAAGACCCTGTATCGAAATTAAATTTAAAAAATCAGATTTGATTAGAAACATCTACACTTGTTCTTAAGATTATATCATATGAGAAAAACTAAATCTTATTTATTGAACCATGTAGCAAACAATGACATCACTGAAGAACACAAGCAAATAAGGGTAAAAAATATAGTATAAACTTGGTAGTCTTTGTTCTCATACAAAAATCAACTTCAGTAGTATACATTTAGGGTTTTATTATTCTGTCTTCTGGTAATTGAGTATGTGCCATAGACCCATAATACATTTTCAAATATATCATGACTATTTCCTTGTGGTCTGTTGACTGAGATCAAGTGTTATGTGCTGTCTCTAGGGACTTTAGCCTACAAAGCCAAGAAATAGACTGTTATCTAATAAGCTTTTAGCATCTTTTAACTAAAATGATGGTAACCAATATTATGCTTAGTGTTGTATTATTTATGAGCAATCTATTGCTCAGAAAAGATGCTCAAAGCGTCAGCCACAATGAATCTTCATCATTTTCAGCTATGTCAGACAGTAATGACACTCCATATATTTTTTCGTCCTTTTATCTCTTTCTCATTTTGCTCCCCAGTTACTTGATTTGGTAACAGAACTCAGCTAAGAATATCTTAAAGCCATAAATTCTATTGATTAGAAAGTATTTCCCTTTTGTTTTCTTTCTAACATCAGAATATTAATGGAACACCTAATGTATTCACAGTAGCAATTTTTACAGATTCCTTATGAGAAAGGTAACTGCATGCCATATACTATTTTCAAAGCTTACTTTAAAACAGTTTCTTGGTAAATAGTCCAATGAACAATACA
>NW_016825940.1:0-672 GCF_001698545.2 Rhinopithecus bieti
ATATTGATTCTTTCTATCCATGAGCATGGAATGTTCTTCCATTTGTTTGTGTCTTTTATTTCATTATTTCAGTGGTTTGTAGTTCTCCTTGAAGAAGTTCTTCACATCCCTTGTAAGCTGGATTCCTAAGTATTTTATTCTCTTTGTAGTTATTGTGAATGGGACTTTACTCATGATTTGGCTTTCTGTTTGTCTGTTATTTGTGTATAGGAATGTATGTGATTTTTGCACATTGATTTTGTATCCTGAGACTTTGCTTAAGTTGCTTATCAGCTTAAGGAGATTTTGGGCTGAGACGATGGGGTTTTCTAAATATACAATCGTGTCATCTGCAAACAGGGAGAATTTGACTTCCTTTTTTCTTAATCGAATATGCTTTATTTCTTTCTCTTGCCTAATGGCCCCGGCCAGAAATTCCAATACTATGTTGAATAGGAGTGGTGAGAGAGGGCATCCTTGTCTTGTGCCAGTTTTCAAAAGGAATGCTTCCAGTTTTTGCCCAGTCAGTATGATAATTGGCTTTAGGTCTGTCATAAATAGCTCTTATTATTTTTAGTTACGTTACATCAATACCTAGTTTATCGAGAGTTTTTTGCATGACAGGCTGTTGAATTTTGTTGAAGGTCTTTTCTGCATCTATTGAGACAATCATGTGGTTTTGTCCTTGGTTCT
>NW_016825941.1:0-1344 GCF_001698545.2 Rhinopithecus bieti
GATCATTACTGGCTCCTATGAGCAAATATATGCCTATAAATTGAAAAATCTAGACCAAATGGACTAATTCCTAGATATAACCTCTCAAGACTGAAGCAGAAAGAAAACCATAACCTGAACAGACCAATAACAAGTAACAACATCAAAGCCATAATAAAAGTCTTCTAGTAAAGAAAAGCCTGGGACTTTTCTTCACTGTTGAATTCACTGGCTTCACTGCTGAATTCTACCCAACATTAAAAGAAAAACCAATACCAATCCTACTCAAACTATTTTGAAAAATAGAGGATGATGGAATATTTTCAAACTAATTCTATGAGGCCAGTATTGCCCTCATACCAAAACCAGACAAAGACACATCAAAAAAAAAAGAAAGCTACCGGCCAAAAATCACTGATGAACAATGATGCAGAAATCCTCAACAAAATACCAGCAAATCAAATTCAACAATATATTAGAAAGAATATTCATCATGACCAAGTGAGATTTATCCCTGGGATACAAGGATGGGTCAACATACACAAATTAATTTATGTGATAAATCATATCAACAGAATGAAGAATAAAAAAATGATCATTTCAATTGATGCTGAAAAAGCATTTAATAAAACTCAACATTGTCATCATGATATAAACCCTCAAAACACTGGGGATAGAAAGAACATGCTTCACTGAAATAAAAGCCATATACAACAGATCCACAGCTAGCATTGAAATGGCCTCATGGTCTAGGGTAACACTGAGAGTTCTTGGTCTCACAGACAAGGAAATCAAGGACACGGACACACAAAGAATGAGGTTTAGAGCAGAAATTTAATAGGAGAAAGAAAGAAAACAACTCTCTGCTACAGAGGGGGGTCCCAAAAAAAGGGTTGCCATCCTGCAGTGAAATGCAGGGGTTTTTATAGATAAGCTAGTGGGGAGGCAGTATCATAGGGTACAAACAACTGGATAGGACCAGGTGTACCATCAGCATAGGGCATGAATCTCTGGCAGCCCCCACCCTAAACTTTTATTATACAGGCAGGTCCTCAGCCTGAGTTACTCCATGTTGCTCATTTCTTTCTTACTGTGCGTCTGCTAAAAAAAGGGAAGTGGAACCCCCATGGTGGACATGCCTGGTCCCATGTGGCCTTTTCAATCTGTGCAGCTGCTGGCATCCCCCTATGAAAGTTTCCAGCTTCCTATCTATCTATGATAGAAAATCAATGTACCAACATTTTATCTCCATATACCATCTCAAGCACAGGATTTAAACTTTCATAAAATATACAGTTATCAGGAGTATTAAAATCTAGAAATAAATTTAACAACAATGTGAAAGAATTATTTGCAGAAAACTGT
>NW_016825942.1:0-2567 GCF_001698545.2 Rhinopithecus bieti
TTTTTCTCAAATATATGTAACATGGTATCTAGCATAGGTCTGATTTTTATTTTCCTTTTGAAGATGAGTTTTATTTCCACAGCCAACATCTAGGTTTTCCATACTTGAAGGGTACATATCCAACAAGTATCTATTGAATGAAATAAGGAGAATGTTGGGTTCTTCATACACATCTTATTAGTATACCAACCCTGCATAACCCACATTATATTCACATGTTAACAAGAAATAAAAATGAGTTCAAAGTGTCTTAAAAACATGCCCAAGATCACACTTCCAGTAAAGAGGTTAGGACATAATTATTTCCCAATTCTACCTGCTTGATTCTCAGCCTCTTGGGAAATATAACCTGAAAAATCCAGAGAGGTAAGATCATATGTCCAGACTAGTTCCAGGGGTCAGGTCTCTCTTGCAACAAACTTTTATTGATCACTTACTAGCCAGATTTTATTCTCAGTGCTAGAAATATAATAGTGAGCAAAACATACAATTGGCTTCTATAGGTAAGTGGGAACAGCAACAATACTGGGAAGACAGAGAATAAATAGGAGTTGTGGATCTATCAGTCAGTCACAGGTAGAGAGAGCATCAACCCAGAGGCCAGCAGGGCTGTCTTCCATGTCTCCTACTATCTTATTCTAGCTCTGTGACCTTAATTGCAAGAGAGCTGTGAAATATTAATATTTCACTATCAGGAAAATGGGGATAGCAACACCCATCATGATACCCAGGACTGTGCTGTTCAAAGCATGGATACATGCAGTTATGATGATAGCTCTGTTTAATGTGTTTCTGCTCTAATAACACCATGAGGAAAAGCTGATAGCAAACACTGACTGAGTGGTTACCCAGTGTTAGACTGTGTAAGGTGCCTTTCGTGTATGACAATTCCATTGCCGCAAGGTGAGGGAGCACTTTCAAAGATTTTACAAAGTCAGACATCAGTAGGTAGCAGAGTTGTGATTCAGGCAAGGGCTTTCAAAATGACAAGGCATAGAAGGACTTCCAGCCAACTGAGGAGATTAAGAAATACTCTCCCAGGTCACCTACAGAAGGAACCCCATCAGGCAACAGAAGATCTCTCAGTAGAAATCTTACAAGCTAGAAGATATTATAAGGCATATAGTATTTTTTTGGTTTTCTTAAAGAAAAGAAATTCCAACCAAGAATTTCCTATCCTGTCAAACTAAGCTTCACAAGTGAAAGAGAGCTGAAACCCTTCTCTGATAAGCAAATGCCAAGGGAATATGTTTCAACTAGACCAGTCTTAAGAAAAAGTCTCTAAGGGAGTACTAAACATGGATTTAAAAGAACAACACCTGCTACCACAAAAGCACACTTAAGCACACAGCCCACAGGCATTATAAAGCAACTATACAATCAACTAAAAACCAACTACCAACACCATGACAGGATCAAAATCACACATATCAATACTAACCTTGAATGTAAACAGGCTAAATACCCCACTTAAAAGACACAGAGTGAAAGGCTAGATAAAAAGACTCCACCATCTGTTGTCTTCAAGTGACCCATCTCACAAGTAACAATGCACACAGGCTTAAAATAAAAGGGTGGAGTAAGATCTACCACACAAATGGGAAACAAAAAAGAGCAAGAGTCACTATTTTTATATCAGGTAAAACAGACATTAAACCAATAAAAGAAGGACAATAAAGGACATTATATAGTGATAAAGAATAAAATCCACCAAGAAGCCTTAACTATCCTAAATATATATGCACCCAACATTGGAGCACTCAGATGCATAAAACAAATTCTTGGCCTACAAAAAGACTTAGACAACCACACAGTAATAGTAGGAGACTTCAACACCCTCTTACAGTATTAGACAGATCATTGAGGCAAAAAACTAACAAAGAAACTCTATACTTAAACTCTATATTTGACCAATTGGACCTAATAGAAATCTACAGAACACTTCACCCAACAACTACAGAATAGACATTCTTCTCATTTGCACATAGAACATATTCTAATAACAACCACATGCTCAGTCACAAAGCAATCTTCAATATATTCAAAAAAGTTGAAATCATACCAATCATATTCTCATACTACAATGCAAAAAAACTAGAAATCAATACCAATTGTTGCTCCAAGATGGTCAACTAGATGCAGCCAGGAAGAATATTTCCCACTAAGGGAATAGGACAAGCTTGTCTGATCTGCAGCCCACAGGCTGTGTGCAGCCCAAGACAGCTTTGAATGTGGCCCAACCCAACACAAATTCATAAACTTTCTTAAAAACATTATGAGATTTTGGCTGGGCATAGTGGCTCATGCCTGTAATCCCAGCACTTTGGGAAGCCAAGGTGGGTGGATGACTTGAGGTCAGGAGTTCAAGACCAGCCTGGCCAACATAGTGAAACCCCGTTTCTACAAAATACAAATATTAGATGGATGTGGTGGCATGCACCTGTAATCCTAGCTACTGGGGAGGCTAAGGCAGGAGAATCAGTTGAACCTGGAGGTGGAGGTTGCAATGAGGTGAGATCATGCCACTGCACTCCAGCCCGGGCAACAGAGTAAAACTCTGTCTCAAA
>NW_016825943.1:0-4016 GCF_001698545.2 Rhinopithecus bieti
AATAGATATTTTGACAACATTCTTTTATTTAGGTAAATTTAGTACACAATTAGGGTGACATTTCATGTCTCTAGAGACAGAATAGTTTAGCTAATAAAACCTTCAACTGTGGAAACCCAAGGTACAACAAATACTAAGATAACATTCAGATAATGATTTAATGTGAATGAACATTTTAAATACTTTATTAAAATGTGGAAGGGTATCGCAATAATATTAAGGTGATATAAAACTTAGAGTTTGTAAAATACCAACAAATTTACCAACACAAACTTAAAATATTTTCCATGGTGAACGACACCATTAAACAGTAATAAAACTTATGATGGACTGCAGAATGATACTACTAATAAAAAATTAATAACCTCAGTATGATCACACTCCTACAATGAATATACAACGTATATTTTTGAAGTGGCTACATATTATGGTCAGGATATTCACTTGGGAAAGTGAGAAATAGCCCATCAAAATAAAATTAAGCTGAACTAATGCACAGTAAAAATATCCTCTTATTATGAGGGTTCATGTAAATAGGCCCTGTGTTTCTTTTGGTGGAAACACAACTTGTAATACTTAAATCAGACAGTTTGGCATTATCTTTCAAAGTATGGAATTTTACATATATTTGATCCTGAGGTTTCACATTTAAGTATTAGATATATAGTAATACCCGTATCTATGACACATGTATAAAGATGTTCATTGCAGTGTTGTATACAGTCGCTCCAGTATTTTTCGTGCTATGGAGTGTGAGGCAGATATATCTCTACTATTGGATTATAGGCACCATAAAATCAGGGTCCAAGTTTGTCTGTGTTTGTTTTTATTTTTGCCCACTATTATAACTGCAGTGTCTGGCATAATCCTTGACTTATTCCAACAAATAGTTACAGAATAAATAAATGGATAAATGAATGTGTGTATTACTGAAATCAGTTTTGAAGTTCAAATTGTATGTATACGTGTGTATACACATTTTAAACTCCGAATTTGCTGAAAACGTACTTTTTGCCAGGCGTTGCTCTAAATACCTTAGTTGCATTTATCTTCTTTGAAAAGCCTTTGCCTCATTTTACCAATGAGGATATGAAAAAATGAAGAAATTAAGTTTCTCATCCAAATTATAAAACCAGTGAATGGTAGAGCTAAATTTTGAATCTTTACTAATTGAGCACATCTTATGAAAGTATATAAGAAAGTAGATGCATAGACGGTGTATATGTTGTTTAAACTCATTCGATAGGTAGATGAGTGTGATAAATGAATGGCTAATAGAATGGCTGAATGGATAGATGCATGGGTGTATGGATGACATAGCATCTGGTGACAAGTATTAGTTGTAGTTAATGGGACTGTGGTGTTGTGGAGACATGAGGTACTTGCACTGTTAACTTTCTATGCGTATGTACTATTTTAATTTTCCACTACAATAAGTATATGTGGCTTTTGTAATAAAATGTTCAAAAGTGAGAGATTAAATCCAGACTTATAAAATTAAAACCTCAAAGACAAGTAACGGATGAACTCTTGGGGCCAAAACCGTCAATGTGTGATGTGTTTTCTCTGAGGGAAAGTTTTCTTCATCAAGGGGCACGTTCCCATTAAGATAAGACTGGGAATGACCCATCTGGTCAATCCAAGATCAGAGCCCATATAGGGACAGGAGCTGTGATAATGAGTCTGGCTTCATAGGATTTAGTAATTGAGATAGTTATACCAATCCCCGGGGTTTCCAGTCGTTAGGAAAGACAGGCCCCTGCTAGTAGACCTCTACCTGAGGGAGAGGTATTTGAGAGAAGCTGAAATATCAGAGTCAAGAAGAACTGGAAGTTATGTCCAGAAACTGAGTTATGTAGTATTTAGCATATCAGTTTTAACCTTCATCCAGCCACTGAGAAAAGGAAAGAAGAAATTTTAAAATTGCAAATAGATAAAAGGAACATTCAGTAAATAAAATAGAAGTAAGGTTCTATGCAAAGCCTTTCCTTTTCTCTGTTTAGTCTTTGATGTTACCAATATCTAGTCAAAGGGAGTTGCTTTCCAAATATGTAATGTTTGCATGCATACTATAGTTATATATTAGTGATCATATTGTTTTAAATGTGTGTGTACCATCCTAGGTTTTTGTTTCTTTCTTGAATCCCTTTCTCATATATCTGAGCTTAAAAAGCATTTTTTACAGTTAAAAGTATTTAGTAGAATCCTACCCACCACTGACTCATAGTTTTAGTGAGATGACAAGGAATTCACACACTTGAATCTTTCAAATCTCCAGGTATGCAGACACTTAGCACAAAATTTTTGGAAGCTATGCTTCCAAAGTTTTAAGGAGTCTGCTTTTCCTATCCTGAGTCTGAGAGCACTTGAATACATTTTATTTTTTTCTGTAGATATCAGTCAATATTATTTTTGAAAATATATTTTTGTAAAGCACGGTGTGATTTTTATAGTGTATATGCCAAAGTTTGGAACAATGAATAAAACATTCGTTTTCCTGTGTCTTGAGTATTAGCTTGAGTATTTTCAATCTGAATTTAAAATGTACCAACGTTGTCATCATCCCTCATAGGCTTCTTGATTAACCTGCTAATGCTCTCTAATTTAGAAATTAATGCTTCTTTCCCTATCACTTAAAAAGTAATCTGATACAGTTTCTAAAGCATGAGATGTTCTTCAAATCAAGTCTTATTTTTGGGAATGTGATCAATAAGAAACTTTTGCAATACAATAGGAAGCTGAGGTACATTATGCTTAACCTTATCCAAGGTCACAAAATGAAAGAACTGGGATGCAAACCAAGGAGTCTATTTTTTTTCCACTTTAATCAGACTGTCACTTATTGGTTGTATGACCTTGGGCTGTATTCTTAACTCACAAGAGAGTGGTGAAGTTTAAATGGAAAAAACATAATAAAAGTTCTTGTATATAATTGATGCTTGATGAAAACTAATTCTATACCAAACTGAATCTCCTTTGCATAATTTTGTAGGGAGAAAAATGCAGCCTGCTCCTGTTCCTTGCTACGTGCTTTCTGTCCCTCCAGCCAGTGCTCAATTTTCAACATGTGTCGTACTCTACATTCATGGGGTGCAGACCATGAAAATGAACCTTTATTCCCAGAAGGTTATCTCTTCATTCATTTACTGATTTAACAAATATTGAGTACTTACTACTTCTCAGTCATTGGTAAAACAAGCTAAAGGAAGTTCCTGCCCTTGTGGTTTTTATATTCTTATAGTAATATAAATAATAAACATAATAATGACAGTTTGTGACAAGCAATGTAAAGGAAATCAATGTAAAATAAAGGGAAAGGGGGTGGGCTTCTTAAAATGGGATAGCAAATGCATCTCTGAAGAGGTGCCATATGAGTTAAGACCTAATGGGTGAGAATGAATCAAAAATGCAAAACGAGACAGTATTTTAGGTAAAAGAGCAGCAAGTGTTAAGATCAAGAGGTGTAAAATGGCCTTTGGTATTTGAGATGCACAAACAAAACAAGAACAATGTGTGAAAGAGAAAGAGGGATGACATTAGAGTGCTTTTAGCAAAGTGTGAAGGATTGGGTGATGATGTACTTTATAGGACATGGAAGGTGGTATCTTTTAACACATACATCAAATTCTATTCAATATTCAAAAAATATAGTATACACATTTTAATGAAAATCAGTCTCAGCTATGTCTTATGCATTCTTACCATCATTGATTACTTCTCTTTTATAAAAGTTATCCCTTATCATCATCAGATTTGTGTTATATGCTTTTGATGCTTATTCTTTTTGACTTGTGCTTTCTCCATCATTGCTTCACATGTGATTATTGATTTGCTTTCCAGGAAGCTGATTTGCTTTCTAGGAAACCAGGGCGAGTATTAAATGACCAGCGAGTAGGCAAGGCTAGGAGCAAAACTGCACATTTATTTTTGGTCCCCCAGCTTCAGGAAAGAAGGTGTGGGGGAGGGGTGAGGTCCGTTGGTCTCCGGCAGGGGAGGCCGGGGGAGTCACCCGGTGG
>NW_016825943.1:7525-14157 GCF_001698545.2 Rhinopithecus bieti
TTTTTTTTTTTTGAAATGGAATCTCCCTCTCTCGCCCCGGGTGGAGGGCAGTGGCCTGATCTCAACTCGCTGTAACCTCCTCCTCCCGGGTTCAAGCGATTCTCTCCTGAATAGCTGGAATTAGCTGGGATTACAGGCATGTGTCACCACGCCAGGCTAACTTTTACATTTTTAGTAGAGAGGGCGTTTCACCCTGTTGGCTAGGCTGGTGTAGAATTCCTAACCTCAGGCGATCCACTTGCCTCGACCTCCCAAATTGCTGGGATTACAAGCATGAGCCAAAGTGCCCAGCCTGAGCCACTGTTTTCCACTTGTGACAAGATGGTGATAGTTTTCTGCTAGTTAACACCATAAGCATGTTGAAAAGCATAATTGAATATTCAAAAGATAAAATTGTTTTGTGTTTCTCATGGATAAATATAGGCCATTACTTTTTATCATTATTAATCTTATGAAATTCAATCATCTTCATCAATGCAAATTATTTTCATTATATTTTACAGTCTTAATGAGAAGCATTGTTACTAAATGATAAAAGCAACTGCTTGTATCAGTGAATGAAGTGCTAAAAATGGATTAGTTAAGGAGTACTTAATTTAGCTAAGGCAAAACATATTTTGCAGAATGTTAAAAAATTTAACATGGGAGGAGTTGTGCAAATTTTAATTAAAATGTATATCCATTGTATATAGTGACTTGTAAGAAGAAAATTATGTACAATACAGTGCTGAATGTAAAATACAAAATACTGAAAATAACAGTATCATGCTTTAATGAATTAGTCCATTGCTACGATATGGTCTACAACTTATAAGCTCCAGCATTTAGGTATCAGATGACATTATAACATAAATCTCTTCATTTGCAAACGTCAAAAAATAATCCACTTTACTTCCAGCACTATGTCCTTTTAGAATATCACATCCATGAATTAGGTTATTGTTTACAACCATAGGTTTTGCTTGTGCCAACATATATGCCATTCTATTTTCATATTTTGGGCATTCTGACTATGCCTAGTTTATGACCATAAGTGTCGTCTTTCCAGTTTCGCCTTTCCTTTTCTCAGTGAATGCATTTATTTGTTTCTGTTTCCTAATACAAGCTCTGTGGGGAGATTTATGCTCATCATGATTTCTAAATGACATCCTCACACATTTGTTGTTGTTTAATAAAACTCTTAAAACACCGACCAACTAAAGCTTTGTGAGTGCACATTTATTCCTGCTATCTTTGAAAATCTTGCTTGCTTTCAATTACACATGCTGTGCATTATGATTGAGTATTTCAATTCCTGCCTGTCCCTTGGCAGAAACTTGGCCTGAAATTTAGACAGTGGAGCCTCTTCTTTAGATTTCCCAGCAGTGTTTCAAGGTTACACTCGGCACCTAGCTAATCGGACTTTCCTGAGATTGACTGCCCGAGATTAGTTTTGTTGAAGGCACTGCTTTCATCAAACTTACTCACATTGACTTTTTTGGGGTGAGGGCATGTTGAAAGCAAACTTTGTGCAACTTTGCTTTTATTGTTTATTTTTTGATCTTTGCAGATACTTTTATTATAACAGAATATATTTATTACAAAATTAGTATGTGTTGAATAAAGAGTTTGGAAAATATAGAGAGAATAAAATTTTAAAAGGGAATTATTTCAATCCCTCAAGCACATCCACTTTACTGATACCTTGAAGTATTTTTTCCCAGGTATTTTCCTAAAATTGTTCTACATAAATTGTAAATCCTGCTCTTTTGATGTTACACTGTAAGGTATTGACTTTAACATATTGTCAAATAGCCTTCAAAAGGAACATTTTGACGGGCTTTGTAATATTCTTACACAGTTATATATTCAATTATTCCCTAAGTCCCTACCTATTAAGCTATTTGGATTGGTCTTTTCCTCTTTTGTATGATAAATATTTCTTTTGTGTTATAAATACTGTTTAAATTTTATATCATATTTACATATATCTTTATTTAAATTTCTGATAATTTCCTTGTGGCAGGACCCTAAGGGAAAATTAATGGGTCATAGTATATGATTTTTTTTAAGGTTTTGATAGACACTCCCAAAATATTTTTCATAAGGTTAGAAACAACTGATACTCTTCAAGCTAAGTAGGTGTTTGGCCAAATCATTGAAAGCTCTGCAGCATAGATTATCATTCTTTTGTAATTCTTTGCAAATTTTTTAGGCAAGGGAACGTAGTTAAAACCCCACATCTCTAATTTGCATTTCGATGGTTCATTTTTATGTATATTTAGTCTTGTTATACATCACTTATTAGAAATGTAAATCACTACTACTAAATAGAGATCATGCTTGGTAATTGAACCACATTACTTACAAGGTAACTATTTGAATAATGACTTTCAGATACTTGGTCTTCAAATACACTGAGACAGAATGTGAGAGAATGAGGTTAAAGGTACCATGGCAGTGTAGTGCAGTGACTGGGTTCTCATCCGATTTTGACTAGTTTTTGAACTTGCCTTCTAACCACCATGAGGTTCAACTTCTTTATTTGAAAAATGATCAAATTTCACTAAATGATTTATTTGTTCCATAGTAGCTTCAAATATGAAACACTCATCAGAAACGGTGTTACTGTTCAGAAAGTAAAATCTCTAGCAGTATTATGAGTTCTCACCATTTCCATTCTGAGACAGCTTCAAAGATTGGACAAGCAATTATTAAAATCCAGTGTCAATGAACATTTTATGTAGTAGAGTCTTAGTGCAAAATTACTTTCATATAATTGTAGTTCTTATTTTGGGGATTCAGCCATTTCTCTCATTTCATACAATCTTAATGTCTTGTAATAAAAGTATAAATTACATTCTATCATTTTCATACTCCTCAAATTCTTCATAGTACTCATTATCATACCATTTCTTTTAGTCACTGTCTTACATAATTCTTACCAATTTCTATGACTTTAACTGTTATCTGTATTCAGTTTCTTAACAAATACTTAGGTGATTGCAGAGTGCCAGGAATTGGCCTTAGTGCAGTCATCATAAATGAGGATTACCCCCAAGTCATAAAATTCATTTTGATTTCCCATAAAAAGTAATGCTTATAATTACGGGGTGACTCATCTGCTGTATACTCATAATCTAGCATAGTCTAAGCATATTGTATAGTGCATAACAATCACTTAGCAAATATGGATTAAGTGATGATTGCTTTTTCCTTCTAAGTCTTCTGACTTCCTGTTAATAGTATACAAATGGTCTACAACTAGGTTTGTTTTTGTGTTAATAATAGAAACATCAAAATATGACAAAATGACAAAATGCAATACAGCAATAGTATTAAGGTTTAACAAACTTTACAGGTTTTCTAAACATTGGATTTGAGCTTCGTAACATCTTACTTAGAGGGAACGCTGCTGGTCAACCACAGTCTCGGAAAGCAGCGTATTCTTAGCTTTTGGAGGGAATCAGAGGGCCAGCAATCTAAGAAAATTTCAAATTGGGAATAGGATGATGATAGCTTTAGAAGCATGGTATTTCAGGTGAGACGATATTTAATTAGTTTGAATTCAGAATTATGTTCATTGAAGTGAATCCACTCTGGCAGACTTTCAGAAGGGAACATTTGCTGCTGGTTGACTGGGGGAAGCATGGTAACAATCACGGAGGCAACTAATTGTTAAATGAATAAATAGGGTAGATTGAAACTTGTTGGTGTCTACTTGTTACCATGACTGCAGAACGATCAGCTTCCTCCTTCATCCTCTTCCTTCTTTGTTTTATTCTTAGTTTATTAATCTTTATATCCTCAGGCTGTAGCACATAACTTTGTATATAGGCATTTCCAAAAACTGTGGAGTAAATGATTTGAAAACTGAATGAAGTCATTTTGGATCTTAGAATTTTTGTCATACATTGCCTTGTTTTCATTTCCCCATACACAGTTCTACCTTAGATCTCGAGCACTTTTTATCTGGATTATGGTCCTAGCCTCTTATTTCTCTCAAGTTTTTCTCCAGCAATCCATTCTGTACTTAAAGAATTTACTTTAATAAAATTTTGATGTCACCCTCTTGTCGAAAAGTGTTTACTCTCCAACCTATTGAATGAAGGCTGAATTTTCTAGTTTGCTATTGATATTCCCTCAGTTTTCTACGTACCATCTACCAGTTTCATCTTAGTTTTCTCTACTCTCCTCTCACTGGCTAAGATACACAAAGCCACTGTTCCCAAGACATGGCTAATGTGTCCCTACCTCTGCGTCTTTACTCAAGATACTCCCACTGCCCGGAATACTCTTCCCCATTCCCTCATTTCCGGCTATTGAAATCCTATGCATAATTAATTCAGTTTCCTATTCAAAGAGAATTGCTTGATCCTCCAATATTATATGATTTTAAAAATCTGAACATGTTAAAGAACTGGTTGTGCCAATTAGAGGAACACATTTTAAATTCTGTTCAGCAATGCAATTACTTTGTACTTTTATTATTTATTTTCTTATTCCAAATTGGAAGCAGAATTCATGAATTTTCTCTCTTTTAAATCTCCTGGATAATCCATTAAAATATTTTGAATATAATAGATTTCTTGAAAATGTATGTTGACGAAATTCAAAATATTTTAGAAGACCTAAATTCCTTTCTTAAAAAATACTGATTTCTACCTCCTGGCAGTTTTGAATTCCACATAATCTCAGAAGTGTGATAGTAATAGTTTGGGGCAAAATGTCAATAGTTTGGTTAAATAAGTACATATTTTTTGTAATGAGTGCCATGAATAGTTGCTTTCAGTCCACATGTTTTATGTAAATAAAATTTATTACAATGTTCGAGATTTCTGGGGGCAATAAAAATGCTTGGCCATTTTTTCGCCATTTTTTACTTTTTCTCATGGCATATATTTGAGGCCAAACATACATGCATATGCCTATAACACAGCAGTGAATAGGCACAAGGTCAACCCTTTTTAATTTGTTTTCTCACATCATGGTTTTATTTAATATACTAAAAATGAAAGAGCTCTAAATTATGTTAATCACAGGTAAAGCTGACTAGTTACTAGTGAGAAGGAAGAAAGTTTTCTAGAATTTCAAGATACGGTGAAGTATAGTATTCACCATATAAGAAACAGTTGGTCAAATATTTTGTAAAACAATTACCAAATGAATTGGAGATTTGTAGGCTTCAGAATTCCAAAGCTAAGTTAGTAAGATGATTAAGGAAGGCAGTGTTCATGCACAAAATATTATTAGTTCTTCTTTAAAAAGTACTTGTAAAAATTACTTTGACCATTTGTTGGCTAATTAAAGTATAATAAGTTGAGCATATGTGTTGTATAACTTTGTACCTCTCAGGCTTGTGCATTGAAATGTCCAATAAATATCATTTGAATAAATGAATAAAACAATAAAATGGGAGATGATGTAACAGTCTGCTTACAAGTAATGTTTTTGGCCCTTATTCACAAAGTAGCAGGCTAGCGTTTCAGCATCACTTGGGAGATTATTGCAAATGCAGAGCTACAGGGTCTACCGCTGATCTACTGAATCAGATTCTGTAGTTTTAAAAGATCCCCAGGTGATTCATATGTACATTAAAAATTGAGAAGCACTATATTATTCTATGGATAGAAGTGGACCAAGGAACATTAATTTTTCCCTCTCCTGTAACTCTTTTTAAAAATAGTTGTTCTGATTGATCATGGTTCTGATACTTGCAAAAGAATTGTTGAAGTCACTTGTTCGACCTCCCTTTGTGCTAATGGACTTGAGACTTTACTCTTGGCTTTTTCACTTACAGTCAGAACACCTGATTAGAATATACAAATTGAATACAGATCTCTTACTAGTAGTTAAGATAAATGTATGGCAAGGAAAATGCATTACCACGTTGCCTTGACCTCCTGCCAGGATTTCTGTTTATCTTTTATCTTTGATTTTTATATTGATTAATTATTAAAAAACTAAAATTGCATTCATTTATCATGTATAACATGTTTTGAAATATGTATACATTCCGGAGTGGCTAAATTGAACTAATTAATACATGCATTACTTCATATGCTTATCATGTTTCATGGTGGGTACACTTAATATCCTCACAGCAATTTTTAGGAATACAATACATTATTATTAATTAGGTTGTACAATAGATCTCTTGAACTTATTTTTCCTATCTAACTGAAATGTTGTGACTTTGACCAACATCTTCCCAATCCCTACCCCACAGCCCCTGGTAAACACCATTCTACTGTCTACTTTTATGAATTCAACTTTTTAGATTCCATGTGTAAGTGAGATCATGTGGTACTTGTCTTTCTGTGCCTGGCTTATTTCACTTAATATCCTCCAGATTTACAAATGTTGCCTCAATGACAAAATTTCCTTCTTTTTAAAGGATGAACTTACGTTTTAACACTTTCTAGTATTAATGACACACTTCACATAAAGGGTTACTTTACATCTTGGTTCACTGGAATGAGTGCAGTAACTAAATTGTAATGCCAAGTAGCAAATGAATCTTTTGAAGGAGCTGCCACTTTATATGTGTTATTACAAATTATTATTGACTTTAAATGCTGGATTTCATTCACCCTCTGGATGTGGCAAAGGACGTGAAGTCAGATCAACTTAATGTGTAGGACTTTTACATT
>NW_016825943.1:15202-21077 GCF_001698545.2 Rhinopithecus bieti
CGTCCTTTGTAGGGACATGGATGCAGCTGGAAACCATCATTCTTAGCAAACTATCACAAGAAGAGAAAACCAAACACCGCATGTTCTCACTCATAGGTGGGAACTGAACAATGAGATCACTTGGACTCAAACATATTTAAAAAATGCTATTGATATGTACCATATCATAGGAATATAGAACATAATATATTACATTTCCATTGTATAACACACAATGAAATGAAAGGCAAACTTATGTACATATTAAACTCTAAAATCTTCATCAACTAGAACAAAGAGCTAGAGAAAGATTAAAGGGAAATACTGTTTTAATCATTAAAAATGCTTTATGGCAATATGATGTACAAAATCAGATTTTCATTATTCAGGATAACAACTTTGAAAATAGAAAAGTGGTTTAAAATATTTCAAATAAACATTAAAGAAAAACATGATGAAATTCTTCATTATATAACTGCATAGAATTCACTGGGGTTCTTCCTTGACATTGGCTTGTTCTTTCTCTGAACCGTGGGTAGTTTGGATGTTTTCCTGTGCTTTCTCAGGCACAAGCAATAGTGAAGAAACCTTTAGCAACATTTCTGTTGGAATGTGTGGAAAGCTTTTAGGCCAAACTCTCTCACTTTACTGAGCTAGCTCTATATTAGCTTATGAAATCTTTAGTCCTTTCCAGGGTATGGACCTGATGAATTCTGGTTTTAGTTACTTTGGATTTAGAGAAAATTGCTCTTGGATGCCTGTTTTTGCCAGGTTGAAGAGTACCATCCCATATCAATGTTGGAGTTGTGTTACTATGGAATCCCCATGGTTAAATAGCGTGCTCATATCTTCCCAGATCATTTACTCTCCAACATGACATTAAGTGCCATAATTCTGGGAGTATACCAGTTTCTAATATCATTTATATATGTTTAGTATTAAACATTGAATCTCACCGTTTCCATTTAATGTTCTGTTTTCTACCATGTTGGAAAGTAGTCCTTTCGGGTTACTTATGGTTTTTCCTCCTCCTCTCTATCCACTCCCCCAAACCCTTCTCTGCAGATCACAGTCAGTCTAGCACAGGGCTATGAGAAAACTTCTTCCCCTAAGCCTCGATTCAAGAGCTATGCCTACACACAGGCTGCTTATGTCACCACCGCTGACCCTACACGGAGCCCATTTCCTTCACAGGTCTGTCAACATTTACTGTCTGTTGTACAAACCAGAGATCTGCTTCCAAGATAATCTAACACTGCTTTTACTTGCTTGAATTTTTCAGTGCTTTTTATCTCCCCGTGAAGAGCTGTTTTGATTTTTCCCAGTTTTACTGATTCCCTCATATGATTCTACTTTGTTATTGAGACTTCTCTAGGTTTACTATATGATGATTCTTCATAAATATGAATTCCCATAATAATGATTTCTACTTTCATTGTGTAATAACTTCTAAGGTTCTCTTTGACAAAGGCTACTAATAGTTATAAAAAACATGAGGCTCATTAAAAGGTTTATATATGTAACTTCAGAAAGTGTGGGCAAATCTGTGAAAATTGCTAATTACACTATTTGGGAAGATTTTTCTAGATATACATAAAGAAAATACATATACTACAAGTGAATTATTTTTTATATTCATTCTAAAATATACTGTGTAAGAAAAATGCAACTGCATGCTTCTTCATATGCTCTCCTTTGATTTTGCTAATTTAAACTTGTGTATAGCAGGCTCTGTAGTATTTATAAGAAAAAATCACACTCAAAGCAGGTCATATTCCAGGCAATGTTTCGTACTTTCTATATGATGAAGCCTCTCAGTGGAGTTTTCCACTCTTGCAATATTGTATGGAATCCAACATACAAGAAATAGCCTTGTAGAGATTACAGTGTGGGAATGAGATGCGCTAAGATTGCTAGATTTGCAAGAATTACTTTTTAACAAAAACGATTGATTTTGCTCAGCAGAGCCAATTTGAAACGTGCTAGAAGATGTGATTTTTATCAAAACTACGCTATGAATGAGAGTTTAAAAATGATAGACCTGATCGTACTGGTAAAAAATGTGTACATTTTTGGAGATTCGGTTTTTTTAAGATAGTGGTATGCATTTAATTAGTAATTTATTTGGCAGTTAATTGATGCATTAACTAAAAATTCTAAACTCTGAAATAGTTACGACCTCCATCCTTGGCTAGCTTACTTGGAAAGCTCTCTTCTCACTCCCTCTCATTCTGGACCTCTTGAATCTCCATCGACTCTCTAGACTCTATTTATACCATTGCCCCCATTGAAATCACCAAGACTTAAGGAATAAGTGCCACCTCCTAAAATTAAGGAGCATACACCAAGCAAAGATAGAGGGTTTTTTTTTCCCCCCTCTCATCACTTTACTGAGCTGCCTTTTCTAGGTTTTCTGCAATGCCTATTCTGGTAGCACATTTTTACCTCATCACCACCTCATTAAGGCATTGCTCAGGTATGACTCCTTAATGAAGTAATTACAAATGGACTTACATCTTGCTAGACTCTGCTCATTCTACCTTTGTGTAAATATTACCGAATACATTATATGTCATAAATTACAGATAAATCAACAAATTCACTTACCTGTTTTATTTAAAATAAGGCATTCAAATCAGTATAATGTTTATCCTTTGGAAAAGACACAGCACAAATCACAAGAGGAATGATATATTCTGACTGTTACTAAAGAAGCATATCAGAAGATGATGTTACATGTAGTTAGCTTTGATAAGTGTATGCCTTTATTCACACTAAGAACGTTAATTTCAAAAGTGTCAAAAGGACTGAGCTTACACTGCCGCTATAGGCTGTACCTGCTCTACTTCGAATGAAGTCAAGACAGGCTGGATCTGATGCCATCAGAAAGTTTTATTAAAGTGTGGTCTACAGAGAAAAATAAAGTCCTCTATAAGAGAGAGCCATGCGGGTGACTGTGCCCCATGGGAAAAATGTGCATGCCCCCACTCCCCAAACACATCACTCTGCTTTAACTGTTCATTTATTTATTCAACAAATAAGTATTCTTAGTCACAGAGCCAAATGGCTTTTATTCAGCTCTCCTAACTTTCTACCACTGAAGAAACATTTTTCTCAGCCTCTACACTCAGCAGGTTCTTCCTCTCTGACTATTCTGTGTCTTTGATTATCTGGCCTTTTCTGCTCTTCCAACTTCCTTAGCTTATGAATCTCATAGGAGATGTCTTGGCCTTCTTTTTTTTTTTTTTTTCTTTTATTTTATTATACTTTAAGTTCTAGGGTATGTATGCATAATGTGCAGGTTTGTTACATATGTATATTTGTGCCATTGGCCTTCTTATCTGTGTACTTGTTCTCTTAACGTAATTTAATAATTAATGATTTAATCTCCTGGCCTCAATCTGTATGCAATCTGTATTCAATCTGTATGCGTATGATCATTGTATCTCTGTCTTCACCACTCCCAATCTTTCTTGAGTTATAGTCACATTTCCAATTCATTTTCAACTCTGTGTTGTGTATCTATACCTTGATATCCACTAATATCTCAAACCTACTATGTCTCCAAGTGAAATTTATTAGTTTCTTGTCCATTTTTTAATGTTATTCACAGTCCTAATAATATTCACAATTTTTTCCCACTTAATTTTGCCCATATAACAGGGCTACTCTGCTAAACTGCCTCAAAAAGATTTATGATATATTAATAATTTATGCTTTTATGCTCATTACACATGTATTTCATGTTTTCTTCAACCAAATTAAGTCACTTGTTATCCTACGCAGGTGCCCCAAAATTTTCCATATTAGCTTTTATGCTTCCCTTAGCTCGGAGTGCTTTTGTCTCTGTTTTAAATAGGCCAACTTAATTTATATTTCTAGGCCTAATTAGTAAGTGACAGAACCTGAATTCAAATTTACATTTATCCAACTCCATGCCCATCCTCATTATACTAGGGTGACACTGCACTTTCTCTGCTGTGATTCTTGTATATTGGGTTACTCACACATAGAGTAGTATTCATACATTTGATTATTTAGCACTTGTTTTTTAATCACCTACTATGTGCCAGGTACTGTTATTGGACCAAGTGACACATAAACATACAAAACAATCTGTGTCTGAATTTATTCTAATTTTATTATCCTCCGGATCTCTTTCCTCTTGCCATATGTTTTTAACTCATTTAATAAATGGTAGGGCCGTGTGTGGTGGCAGACGCCTGTACTCCCAGCACTTTGGGAAACCAAGGTGGGTGGATCACCTGAGGTCAGAGTTCGAGACCAATTGAACCAACATGGTAAAACCCCATCTCTACTAAAAATACAAAATTAGCTGGGTGTGGTGGTGCACGCCTGTAATCCCACCTATTTGGGAGGCTGAGGCAGGAGAATCACTTGAACCCGGAAGGTGGAGGTTGCAGTGAGTTGATGTCGTGCCATTGCATTATATCCTGGGCAACAAGAGTGAAACTCTGTCTCAAAAATAAATAATAAAAATAAATGTATGATATGAGCATTTTAATTTTACATGTGAGCTTTTCTGTTTCATAATCTCTAGCACAGCATATCTGGTAGCAGAATTGGAGGCCAATATTTCATCAAAGTCGTTTGCCTCCTGATGCAGTAAATGTGACTTAGGAAATAATTAGAGAAACCGAGGATTATTGTGAGGTTTCTTTCTTAAGCAACTGGCCAAATAGAGTTGCCACAAACCAAGATGGGTGAGACTGTAGAAGGAACAGGTTTGGGAGTTGAACATTAGGATTTCAGTTTTAAACATATTAATCTTGAAGTGCCTATGAGGCTATGAATGGATGTAAAGAAAGGAGATCTAAGATCAGAGTTGAGGATAATAATTTAGAAGTCAATACATTGATAGTATTTAAATCCATTGGCCAGGATAAGATTACCAAGGAAAAATGTATAGACAGATAAGAGGTCTCTAGATATATATATGATGAGGCATCAGCAAAGGGGCTGAAAAGGGTGGCTAGAAAGGGGAGAGAAAAAGCTGAAAAGAAAGGAAAAGATGGATGTGGTATTCTGGAATTCAGAAGAAAGTGTTTTCGGGGAAAGGAAGATGTCTAACTACATTCAATATTGCTGGTTAGTTCAAATAACTTGATGATTGAAAATTATTCGGTGAATTTAGCAAAACATCAGTAGTGTAAGATATCTGGGAAATCCTAATATATAGCAGTTACTACAATGGAATTACTATTCACTCTTAAAACTTGCCCATTTAGACCAATAAGTTACGTGCTCACTCTAGTTTATATCCACTTTAATAAGAACAATTTCAGTGGTTCGTGCATGTGTGTGTGTTTGGAGGTGTTGCTGATTACAGTAGGTTCAAACGACAGTAAAAGTGTAAGGCTACCTGCATTGTAACACTTAAAAAAAAAAAAATACAGAGAGCTGGGTGCAGTGGGTCATGCCTGTAATCCCGGCACTTTGGGAGGCGGAGGCAGGCAGATCACTGGAGGCTAGGAGTTTGAGACCAGCCTGGCCAACATGGCGAAACCCTGTCTCTACTGAAAACACAAAAAGTATTTGGGTGTGGTGGCGCACACCTGAAATCCCAGCTACTTGTGAAGCTGAGACATGAGAATCACTTGCAGTCAGGAGGCAGAGGTTGCAGTGAGCTGAGATTGGCCGCTGCACTCCAATCTGGGTGACAGCGCAAGACTCTGTCTCAAAACACTACTGTGAATAGTTGATGGCCACAGAAACAAAAACATACTTCTTTTAAATTATCCCATCCTGATAACTAATCATGTGTCTGTGTATTAGCTTTCAATTTTTGATGCAACAACTACAAACCTAGTGGCCCTGAACAGCGCATATTCATTATTTTATAGTTCTGTAGTTCAGATGTTTAAAACAGATCTCA
>NW_016825943.1:21607-24610 GCF_001698545.2 Rhinopithecus bieti
ATACTTCAGAGGATAAGATTTTGTGGTCTGATCTGAGAAAATTTTTATATTTTTATTAGCACTTCTATGAGAAGAGATAGCCTGGATTCTGATTTATAAACAAACTCACAACCTGTATAGAGTTTGGCAAGTTAATATACCAAGTAAAAGATTCCAAGGGAAAAGGATATCCTTTTTAGTTATGAGGTTGCTGAGGAACAATCTTGGAACCATGCAGAGTGGAACATAGTAATGCCTTTTAAAAGCAGAAAAGCACTTCTAGGTGATTCCACATCCAGCAATCCTGTGTTGGGAGGGGATGAGGGAGAGGAGATATTTCACTCTATCTCTGCCATTGCCCCTCCTGACACAGCTTGTCCCTCAGACTGTATGCAGATTGTAGAAAGTAATTGGCAAACAGAGGATGCAAAGTCAGCTAGTGGGGACCACTCCTTAGATTAAAATTATTATTGATTTACTTTGAGGAAGCCTTTATACTTTCTGATGTGACTGAACAAGTGACCCAGAAACAGAATTGTTAGGTTTTAGTCAACTCTGTAAATTGGTACACTGAAGACTTCTGAGTAGAATTTTAAAACGGGAAAGAACCTTAAAGTGAATATATGTGATGTTATTTTCAACAGATACACTCTTATCCTTTAACTTCTTTTGAAATCTTACTTTATTGTGGTAAGAACACTTAACATGGGATTTGCCCTCTTAACTGATTTTTAAGTGTAAAATACAACATTATTCACTATAGGCATAAGTTGTACAATAGAACTTGAGAATTTTCTCTTTGATAACTGAACCTTTGTTAATTAACAGCTTCCCATTTCCTCCTCTCCAAAGCCTCTGGCAACTATTATTTCATTCTCTGATTTGATCAGCTTATTTTACATACCTCTTATAAGTAGTATCATGCAGTATTTGTCCTTCTGTGACTGTCTTATTTCACTTCCCATAATGTCCTTAGGGTTCATCCATGTTGTTAACGTGGCAGGATCTCATTCTTTTAGAATATTAATAATAATCTCTTATATGTGTATACCACGTTTTCTTTATCCACTCATCCATCAGCGGACACTGAGGATGTTTCCACATCTTGGCTTTTGTGAATAGTGTTGCAATGAATATGGGATTGCAGGTATCCCTTCAAGATCCTGATTTCAATTCTTTTGGATAAATATCCAGAAGTGAGATTGCTAGATCAAGTGGTAGTTCTGTTTTTAATTTTTTGAGGAACCACCATATTATTTTCCATAATAGCCATGCCATTTTTTACTTCACTAACAATGTACAGTAGTTGCAATTTTCCACATCCTCACTAATGCAATTTTTAATAGTAGGCATCTAACAGGTATAAATGTGATAACTCATTCTGCTTTTCATTTCACATTTCCCTGATAATTCATAATGTTGAACATATTTTCATGCACCTGTTGGCCATTTGGGTGTCATCTTTGGAGAAATGTCTATTCAAGCCTTTAGTCCGTTTTTAATTAGGTTTTTAGGTTTTTTTTTTGCCAATGAGTTGTAGGAGTTCTTTATATATTTTAGAAAATAACCAGCTGTTAATATAAGGTCTTCAGGTCTGACCACAAAATCTTATCTAAGTCCTGATGTATTTAAAATAGTAGTCATGATATTGGTTGCTATTTTTTGATAACTTAGAATGTAGCTATACCATGAAATAGTCTTTATATAATTCATTATATTTAACTCTCCTAATAGCTCTGAATTAGAAATAATTCTCATAATGTATACATATGGTTTGTATTTTTCCCATTCCATAGATTGCCTTTTCACAGTGTTGTTTTCTTTTCTGAACAGAATTTTAGTTTTATGTAGTATCAATAGTATTTTTTGTTTTTGTTGCTTGTGCTTTTAGTGTCATATCCATGAAATAATTGCCGGGATGAATGTCACAAGATTTTTCCAATGTTTTCTTCTAGGAGTTTTATGGATTGAGATTTTACATTTACATATTTTATCCATTCGGAGTTGATATTTGCATATGGCATAAGATAAGCATCCAATTTCATTCTTTTGCATGTGGATATCCAGTTTTATCCAACACCATTTGTAGAAGAGATTATCCTTTCCTCCTTATGTATGCTTGGCTCTATTGTGGAATATCAGTTAACCCTATATGTGTAGATTTATTTCTGGGCCCTCTATTCTGTTCCATTGGTCTGTATGTCTGTCTTCATGACAATACCATTTATTTTCAATTACTGTAGTTTTGTAATATATTTTGAAATCAGGAAGTGTGATACCTCCAATTTTCTACTTCTTTCTCAAGGTTGATTTAGCCATTTGGGATTCTTTGTGATTCCATATGCATTTCAGAGTTTTTCTCTGTGTGAAAAATGCCATTGGAATGATAAAGATTATATTCTGTAAATTGCTTTGAATATATAATGACAGTTTTAAGTCCTTCTATCCATGAATGTAGGATATCTTTCCATTTGATTTTGTCATCTTTAATTTCTTTCATCGATGTTTTATAGTTTTCAGTGCATTCTCTTTGACCTCTTTAGTTTATCACTGTTTTCTTTTTGGTGCTATTGTACATGGAATTTGTCTCCTAATTTCCTTTTCATTATTAGTGCAAAGAAACTCAACTAATTTTGTATGATTTTGTATCCTACAACTTTACTGATTTTCTAATTGGTTCTTGTGTTTTAATGGATTGTAGGGTTTTCTATTCATAAGATTGTCATCTGTAAATAGGAATAATATTCTTCATTTCTGATTTATATACCTTTAATTTTTTTTTCCTAATTATTCTAGCAAGGAGTTCCAGTATTGCCATCAGTAGAAGTGGCAAGAATGGGCATAATTACCTTGTTTCTCCTGTTCCTGATTTCATAGAAAATCCTGTCAGTTCGCAGTTGTTATGATTTGAGCTGCGATCTTTTTATAGATGACTTTTATAATGAAGCAATTTCCTTCTATTCCTAGTTTGTTGAGAGTTTAATGGGGTTTTTTTTTTTTTTTTTTTTTTTTTAAAAAAGAAAT
>NW_016825943.1:25416-35196 GCF_001698545.2 Rhinopithecus bieti
TGTTGAACCATCCTTATATCCCAAGGATAAATCTCACTTGGTCATGATGTATGATCCTTTTAATGTGTTGTTAAAGTTTGCTTTTTGTTTTGAGAGTTTTGCCTCTCTATCCATCAAGGATATTGACCTGCAGTTTTCTCAGGATGTCTTTTTCTGGATTTGGTAATGTCGACCTTATAAAGTGAATTTGGAAGTGCTCCTTCCACTTCAGTTTTTTCTTTCTTTTCTTTTTTTTCTTTTTTTTGGAAGAGTTTGAGAAACATTGGCGTTCTTTTTTTAAATGTTTGATAGAAATCACCTATGAAATCACCTGGTCTTGTGCTTTTCTTTTTTGGGAGATGAAAAATTACTGATTCAGTCTCCTTACTTTTATTGATCTATTCAGACTTTCTATTTTTACACAGTTCAGATTTGGTAGGTTTTATGTTTCTAGGAATTTAACCATTTTTTAAGATTACACAGTTTCTTGGTGTAAAATTGATAATAGTGGTATCTTTATTAAGATTAAAGGAGCGTTATTGTGTTACAGTCCAAAAACCTAGAGGTTTTTTTAAAAAAATGATTTAGCATAAGCAACTTAAAAATAAAAAGTTATTTAAGGCAAAGCCCTCATTAACTATGGAAATTTTATAAGGATAGTATAACCAAAATACATCATTTATTCCACTAGGTGTGTCTGCATTTAGGAAATCGGTTAAATGCCTAGCATGTAATTTACATTTATTATTTCTGATTTTCAAAACAACCTTATAAAAATGTAACTCCACAAATGGAGTTATCTATCAAAATAAGGAAATGGATGCTTAAAAAAAGGTTGAATAGTGTGGGAATGTTATTTTTCTTCTTGATATATAAGTGATAATTCTAAATAAGAATAGGAAATTTTCTGTCATCCATGTCACAAATATATTTCCTGTTTTGTCCTCTGAATTATTCTATTCCTGTTTATGTTGATGTAAATAAGAATTTTAATGGTGTTAAACTTTTCAAAGAAGATTAAAGAACATTCCATAGCTAAGATATTAAGATGAAAACAGGAGTATAATAGGAATCTGGTCTGTGGGACCTGCATATGCTATTTTCCCTCTATTACTCAGTTTTCTCATCTCTAAAATGGAGATACTTTCAACTTTCATAATGCATAGTGTTTGTGAGAAAAGCCTTCACTATAACATAGTATGTGAGAGAGAAAAGACTCCATTCACCTTCTTACACAATAGGCATTTGATAATATTTAAGTATTTAAGGGTAAAGAAATATTTACAACAACATAGATCAACACTCTTCCATTTTGCATTATATTTATAAATGATTATGTAATCTTAAAATATAAATCAAAAAATGTAGAATGAAAGTCCATTTTACACTTGGTCAAGATATTTGGAGTTTCTGGAAGAGATGATACATGATTTTACCAACCATTCTGGAAAATGACTTTTCTGTCTCTTGATACCAGAGATAGGTCCAGAGGTATTGCTGTGGATGTTACAAAAATAGAGTCAATTTTTTCAAACCAAGGATATTTGAATGCTCTCATTTAAGTCATGTTTATTACATTTTATGGGATTTGTAGGTTCCTAGAATTTGAATGAATTATTGGATGGAATTGAGCTAATCTGTGTTACAATGTTTAAGCAGGTTAGGGTGGTTTATTTGTAATCATTAATAGATCGCTTGGATCTCCACATGTAGTCTAGATACAGTATGCCTTCTTTAGGAAGGGCCTCTTAAGGAATATCTTTGTCAAACATTCATTTTAATACTTTTTTTATTATTATTTTTCTTTTACAAATCAAGTCTTTACGGAAGTAAGAATTTGTGTTAAAATTGATTCACCTTCTTAGGTGTTGTGTGATTCGGTTATCTCTTGGCATGCCTGTGTACTGCTTAGCTCACCTGTGTAATACAGGTGTGCTTACCTTGTTCACCGTAACTATTGCCATGTAGCAAATCACCTCAAAACTTGGGAGCTTACAAAAACAACATTCAGTTTTCTTCTTATGTCTCTTGATTCTGGGGCTCAGCTGGGTTCAGGTGTAATAAACTGAAGTCATTTTGAAGGCTTCTTCACTCACATGCCTGTTGGCGACTGCTGGAACTTCAGCCAGGGCAGTTGACTGGAACATATATATGTGGCCTCATTTAATCTGCAGCCCCTCACTAAATGCTGGCTGGATTCTAAGAGTAAGTGACCCAAAGAGTACCAAGCAGAAACCTTATTGCCTTTTGTGACTTAGTCTTGGAAGTCACATAGTATAACTTCTGTCATGGTCGGGGTCCATCCTAGTCAAGGGGAGGAAACATAAACCCAACTCTTGATGGAGAAATGTCGATGTTACATCATAAGAAGAACATGTAAGATGAAACATATTGTATTCATCCTAAAAAATACAATCTGTCAGAACTTACAAGATTCTTCTAAAGAATCCAGGTCAGTTGTGAAACGTGGCTAGCATGGTGCCTAACAGGTATTCAATAAAGTGCACTCTACTCACTGATGACTGTACTTGTTTTATGTAAGCTTGTACATATCTTCAAATATCCAGGCTCCTGATTAAGCAGTTTGTGAATGTCCTTGCACATAAGTGTCACAGAATAGGAGACGAAATGGCCACCTAATGGCTTTCTAGCACAAATGAAATTTCAAATTCATTTGGAAATAATTTGTATGTGTAATTTAATACCAAGAATATTAAGTAGACAGAGCAACCTATACACCCTTCATTTTACAGGTGAAGACCCTCAAGCTCAGATATGCTAAGTCATGTACCTAAGATTACAGAGCAGAAATACTGGGTCTAGGATCCTGATGTCCTGAATTTTGTTAAATATGATGTCTTCTTAAGGATTATAATTATTTTAAGCTAATTCATCACACTATCACATTTTCTGTAGGACCATCTCTAGTTTCTACATTCATTAAGTAATTTGATTTTCTTTTTTTGCATTTATTATAATCTATTTTGTTTTCAGAATATAGTATTTTTAATCTTTTCTCTTTAAATTATTAACCTTATATTTTAATGAAACTATATTCAAAGTGTGGTAATAACAAAATTAAGATACGTGACAATCATGATTGAAAATGAAAACTTAAAGAGATATATTTCTTTTTTTTTTTCTTTTTTTTTTGAGATGGAGTTTTTGCTCTATTGCCCCAGCTGAAGTGCAGTGGCACGATCTTGGCTCAGTGCAACCTTCGCCTCCTGGGTTCAAGCAGTTCTCCTGCCTCAGCCTCCTGAGTAGCTGGTATTACAGTTGCCTGCCACTACATCCAGCTAATTTTTGTATTATTTAGTAGAGACGAGGTTTCACCATGTTAGCCAGGCTGGTCTTGAACTCTTGACCTCAGGTGATCCACCCGCCTTAGCTATCCGAAGTTCTATGATTACAGGTGTGAGTCACTGTGCCCGGCCATACAGATATATTTCTTAAAATGTTTAACTAGTGGATACCCATGCCTAATTTTAATCCCTGCTATAGATTTCTGGCAGCACATATCCTGGCATATTGTGGTCTTTATCTACAAATGATATCAGCGAAAAAATGTAATAATGCTTGATTAATCAAAATAAACTTGTTACCAAACTTGTAGATCAACACAGAGTGTCCTATTATGTAATACATGCGGTAAATCCACGTGGGTCTCAAATGTACTAGCAAACTTTTTTATTTTCACTAAGAGTTTACCCCCTTAAGCATATAAATGTAAAGAAAACTATCAATTCTTTTGAAGAGATATCTTATTTAATAGTAATTAATTTAGAGTGACTTTAAAATCAACACATAATTAGTGCTCACCTATTTTGTTCATTATAAAGTTTAATAGAAATACAGTCGTTTTTTAAATTATGAGAATGCTATTAATTAAATCTTTGGGGAAATAAACTATCTTTGGAAGGATCAATGATGAGTTGATGGTATTGTTATGAGACTCCTTATTTCCAGATCATCTGCATACCAATTCAGCTACATAAAGTCATGTTCCTCTTTTATATATAGCAAATCCAGATTTTCAAGCTTAGCACTTTAAATATTTATTTCTATTAGTTCAGTTATTTACAGCATAATGATGCCAATGATGAGAGCTATGTATAACAATGGGATTACTTCACAATAAAATTGACTTACAGTGAACATTTATGAAAATATTTATTAGGTTTCTCTGGGATCTCTGGTTAATTTAAAATCTTAGAACATTTTACCTTCATTATAACATGTCCCAAGGAAATTTTTGGCTGAAAGATTAGCATTATAAAAAGAGAACTTTAATTAGAAATTTCTATATTGTGGGTCCGATTGCTAAATCCAGTGGCAATTATCTGCTTCCTGAGATACGTAGTTCTCTTTCTGAAACATTCAAATTTACTTTATAATACCGCAAAAAGTCATTTAAAGAAGAAATTTAGATCATTAATGGAATGAGAAATAAGATGTGCCCATGGATTCTTCTACTTCTGTTTTATCATTTAAATTTCTTGTGAGCCAGGTGATTAAAGTCATTTTAACTATTTGGTACCTCAAATAGTTCAGGAACAAGTGTGCCGGAAGCACTGTAGTATTACCATTAATTTAATAATTGCTTATTGCCCACTTGATCCTAGAAGCCAGGAATAAATGTGAATTAAAGTTTCTATAAGCTCTTAAAAATCTTAACATTTCTATTACTTTATAGACCATGATTATAGTGAAGTATTTATTGAGTTAAAGGAATTTATTAAGGCAATTCTTGCATCATGTATTGGTTGTGATGCTTTTAAGAAAGGCTCTAAAGAAACAAGTCAAATACAAAGTTAAGAAAATAATTTGTAACATTTATAATATGTGAAGGATTGATAGCCCTCATAAATAATGCTGGTAAATCAATAAGTAAAACTGGAACACCCCAATAGGAAAATTCATAAAGAACATGAGCCAGAAAATGACAAAAGTGGAAAAGCTAATATATCATTAAGCATATAAAAAGACTTACCATCTACTTAATAGGAAAAAAACAGTATAAAACAATAAAATTATTTTTAACTACCGGATAGGCAGATTGAAACAGTGATAATACTGATAACTTTGCAGAACATGAACAGGAAACATCAAAAGTTATAAGAGGGCTTATGACAGAAGAAATTGATGCTGTCCTTCTGGTGCATAATTTTTCAATCACAAAATTTCAATTTAGGGGTAGTCTGGTAAGTGAAATGATGTAAGACACAGTTAAAACAGGTTTTCAAAGAGGGAAAGTTTAATAAACACTTGAATAGTTATCACCATAGGATTAATAAAACAGGGTAAGTATATTTAATGCAGTATCGTGAAACCTTTAAAATTCATGCTATAGATAAATACTTATTACCATGCTGTAAAGATAGCACTGATATATGGTTAGATTAAAAACACAAGTTTCAAATAGAGTATATATTTATGTGTTATGTGTGTATATATATGTGTGTGTGTGGCTGTATACATACAGCAATACACATATCTACCAATAATATTAAACATTTCCACAGGGAGTATGTTCTATTCTAAGTTATATATANACCTTCATTATAACATGTCCCAAGGAAATTTTTGGCTGAAAGATTAGCATTATAAAAAGAGAACTTTAATTAGAAATTTCTATATTGTGGGTCCGATTGCTAAATCCAGTGGCAATTATCTGCTTCCTGAGATACGTAGTTCTCTTTCTGAAACATTCAAATTTACTTTATAATACCGCAAAAGTCATTTAAAGAAGAAATTTAGATCATTAATGGAATGAGAAATAAGATGTGCCCATGGATTCTTCTACTTCTGTTTTATCATTTAAATTTCTTGTGAGCCAGGTGATTAAAGTCATTTTAACTATTTGGTACCTCAAATAGTTCAGGAACAAGTGTGCCGGAAGCACTGTAGTATTACCATTAATTTAATAATTGCTTATTGCCCACTTGATCCTAGAAGCCAGGAATAAATGTGAATTAAAGTTTCTATAAGCTCTTAAAATCTTAACATTTCTATTACTTTATAGACCATGATTATAGTGAAGTATTTATTGAGTTAAAGGAATTTATTAAGGCAATTCTTGCATCATGTATTGGTTGTGATGCTTTTAAGAAAGGCTCTAAAGAAACAAGTCAAATACAAAGTTAAGAAAATAATTTGTAACATTTATAATATGTGAAGGATTGATAGCCCTCATAAATAATGCTGGTAAATCAATAAGTAAAACTGGAACACCCCAATAGGAAAATTCATAAAGAACATGAGCCAGAAAATGACAAAAGTGGAAAAGCTAATATATCATTAAGCATATAAAAGACTTACCATCTACTTAATAGGAAAAAAACAGTATAAAACAATAAAATTATTTTAACTACCGGATAGGCAGATTGAAACAGTGATAATACTGATAACTTTGCAGAACATGAACAGGAAACATCAAAAGTTATAAGAGGGCTTATGACAGAAGAAATTGATGCTGTCCTTCTGGTGCATAATTTTCAATCACAAAATTTCAATTTAGGGGTAGTCTGGTAAGTGAAATGATGTAAGACACAGTTAAAACAGGTTTTCAAAGAGGGAAAGTTTAATAAACACTTGAATAGTTATCACCATAGGATTAATAAAACAGGGTAAGTATATTTAATGCAGTATCGTGAAACCTTTAAAATTCATGCTATAGATAAATACTTATTACCATGCTGTAAAGATAGCACTGATATATGGTTAGATTAAAACACAAGTTTCAAATAGAGTATATATTTATGTGTTATGTGTGTATATATATGTGTGTGTGTGGCTGTATACATACAGCAATACACATATCTACCAATAATATTAAACATTTCCACAGGGAGTATGTTCTATTCTAAGTTATATATACGGGTTTTATCAGCACTTTCCCTCTGCATATTTCCTTAGACTCATCCTCATAACTGGAACTCTAAATCCATTATGTATACACACTGTGTGTATGTGTGTGTGTTTCACTTTTGCTTCTATGTTGCAATTTTTTTCATTGGAAATTTAACAGCTTACTATTTTTACCTTCTTAATTTTAAAGAAATAAGTCATTATTACTCAATGGCCCTTGAAATATTGAGGCAATATGTCTAAATAACCTCTCGTTAGATGAATAGTTACATTCATTCCTTCTTTCAATAGAAAATTGTTGAATTATTATTAAATCCTAGAAACTACCATAAAGCTGTTTGCCAGGATAACCCAATTGTGGTTTGGAGATTTACTGATGTATCACAATATGCAGGTTAAAGACTGTTGTTAGAATGTGTTACTAGTCACTTAATGTTTATTAAGTGCTGTCTAAACCAGTCATTCTAGATCTGGTCATTAAATTTTACTACCTTATAATAACTTTTTCATTCCACGGTATACTGTGAATCAGCAAGGGGATGCTATTCATTGTGGTCATTTGGAAACCCAGCCTGATGAAACAGCCACTAAGATACTCCCAGTCATTCTGCAGAGGGAAATAAAATTTTGGAAGGTCTTCTGCTGGCAATTAATTGCTTGAACTGGAAGTGACATATCTACTTCAGTTCACAACTCACGGGCATGACTAGTTGGATGGTCTCACCCAACTTAGAACTAAGAAATATATTCGTATTACATGTCTCAAAGGTAGAAAGCTGGAAATAAGTACGGATGGTGTTAATAACTGCTACACTGCTACATTTATGTTTTCAGAAACCTCTAAGGACAAAATGAACTATAGATTAAAACACAGCCATGCTCTCAAAATTTGATTTTTTGATAAGAACTCTTCAAGTGTAAAAAATTAAATCACAAAATTGAAATCTTAAACTAAGTTAGCTTGCTAAAATTCATGGGGTCAAAGACATGATATTTGAATACTTTACTCACTAATAGAAATGTCCCAAAATGCAATAAAAGGCTTTGGGGGCTAATGAGCCCTCTGTCAGAAGAAGTGTTTAAGTATAGACTACTTAATGAGACTGGTTGTAAAAGACAGTCGGTCACTGGACACATGGCTTATTAATATGTTCACTTACTATGTGCCGGAACCATATAGTTGTCTAAGATGACCTTTTGTCTCCTTTGCAAGCCTTAAATCCATAATTCTAGTCCATGGGTCTTGTGGAATAGTGGTAACTATTATGGAATGAGAGATAATGAACCAAGCATGGGGAACATATATGACCATATTATTGCCCTTAAGGAATTTACAAACTGAATAAGTACAGAAGGTGTTGGGAGTAGCTCTAAATTCTGAAATAATTTCACTTTACACTTGGAAGAAAATCCAAAACACCATCGTGATTTGTTCCCTATAGGTATCCTACCTTCTTTACTACCCTTAACCCCATTACTTAGCTCCAGATACACTGGCCTACTAGCTTGGTATCAAATAGGTCAAGCATACTTCAAGTTCAGTGGCTTTACATATGTATTTCCCTCTTCCTGGAAGGTTTTTTTTCTCAGATATTCATATGGCTCACTTCCTTAACTTAGACCTCAAAGAGATCTTTTCTGACTCCCCTATTTAATATGCCACTACTATTGTTCTATCTTCTTTCAAAGCTTTAATTTTTTTCCTCACTGTATTTGTCACTACCAACATTATGATATTTGCAGGTTGTTTTCCCTAATGAGTAAAACTCCAAGGGGAAAAGGACTAGAATATATACCAGGTATGTAAAGCATATTGATTAAATGAATACAAGCATCACATATTTCTTTTATATGCCCAAGTTTGCAATTGTATTGTATGTTCTAAGAGTTGAGTGAACAGCAATACTTAGGGGAGCAGCTACCCGTGACTCTAACACATTGTTCAGGGTTTTGAAGAAGGTCCTGCAATATAAACCCTGCTGCAGCACAGTTGTACATCATCTTCCTTCTCATACTGGGAATTATTTATCCCATCAACCTTACTGTAATAGAAGATCTATGTATAAAAGAATGAGTAATACAAGGTGGGATATGCTACCTTGTATTTCAAACACGTTTTTTTTCCAAACTAATTTCAGTGATTGGGGAGATGGTACAAATATAAATATATAAGGGTTATTACAAACATGATGAATGGGATCCAAGAATAAGCCATTTATGCATCCTACAATGGTCCATCGACAGGTACTCAGGAAGGTTTCCGTAGAGTAAGTTCGTCTTGAACAGAGCTTTTTAGGAGGCTTAAGAATGAAAATACTTCAAGTGGGACATGATTTTAATAAATGGTATTACTACAGTCATGGAAATAAGCCTATGCTTAAGAGATGGATGAAGCAGATTTTGGGAAATCTTAGCTGCTCTAAGAATCTTTATCGTCTAATAGTAAAAAGATTAGGTAAAGAGGAAAACAATCACTTACTGGTTAAGAGTAGAAAATATATGGAGACTAGAAGAAGTCAAATTGTCCCTGTTTGCAGATGACATGATTGTACATTTAGAAAACTGCATCGTCTCAGCCCAAAATCTCCTTAAGCTGATAAGCAACTTCAGCAAAGTCTCAGGATACAAAATTAATGTGCAAAAATCACAAGCATTCTTATACACCATTAACAGACAAGCAGAGAGCCAAATCAGGAATGAACTTCCATTCACAATTGCTTCAAAGAGAATCAAATACCTAGGAATCCAACTTACAAGGGATGTGAAGGACCTCTTCAAGGAGAACTACAAACCACTGCTCAGTGAAATCAAAGAGGACACAAACAAATGGAAGAACATACCATGCTCATGGATAGGAAGAATCAATATCGTGAAAATGGCCATACTCCCCAAGGTTATTTATAGATTCAATGCCATCCCCATCAAGCTACC
>NW_016825943.1:37895-40856 GCF_001698545.2 Rhinopithecus bieti
CTTAACAAGGACAAAAAAACAGAGCTGGGAGACAATTTCCATTCACTAAATGTTCTTTACTAAATCTGAATTGCATATTGTGGAATCAGTCAATGTCAGCAACAAGCCAGTCTATCTTTAAAAAAACAAAAAACAAAAAAACCTCTTCGTTAGTATTTTCTGTTGTTTTTCTAGTTTCTATTTTATTCTGTTCTGGTCTTTATTCTTTCCTTCTATTAACTTCCCCTGTGGAGTAACTCCAACCATACCATATAATGAAACAAAACATACAACTGTAGAAATACAAAAGGTTCAGCTATAACACCAGACTAAACACTGGCTGATCTCCCCTAGCATACCTAGCAATATTACTCATTAAGATAATTAGGCACTGTCCTGTATTTTTGTACGATTTATAACTACTTAATTTTTCATTGGTTTTTTTTCCAGTGATTTTGAGACTTACACTTTTTAGTGTGTTAGGTTTTCAGTGGTGATTTTATTGTTATACATGACCTCATGATACTTGTTTTTTCTTTCAGTACATTTGTTTTATGTTTCAATTTTATATTTACATTGTTAATGTATCCAAATTATATGTTTAAAAATCTATTTTATTTCCAAAGTTGTTAGGAGGGGGTCAAAGTTCCTAGTCATTTACTTACTAGAATTATTCACAGGAGTGACAAAGTGTGTAAGTTTATGTTGACCAGTCCCATTTTCTCTTCACAAAGGACAGAATATGAAAAGCACAGATTGTTTTTTGGTCATAGGGCAGGGAAAGATAATGTAACTCTGTGAGAGAATGAGGGAGGAATAGAGAAAGAGTCAAGATTACATATTTGTGTGTATTCCTGTTGGGTATAAGGTACTCATATTGGCCTAGACAGTTGCCCTTTGATTTTAAGAGATTAAAATATACTAAGCATGTAGGCACCCCCCCGCCCCCCCCACACACGGAGAGTTGCTAATCAGTCTGACTTTTATCTGTAATTCTGGTTCAGCTACTTACTAAATGTGTGACTTAGGGTATATTACTGCACATTTAGATCACTTTTGTCTATTTGGATATTTTAGTTGACATTTCACCTTACATAAAAAATGTGTTGAAAATTATTAGCAAGAAACACCATAGGGCATCATCATCATCTGCTTTGCGATATAAAAAACATTTGTTAAAACTCTGTTCTTTTCTTCTGTAAGGGCACTCAAAAGATTTATCAAATAACCATTTTAAGTGTACAACACAGTATTGTTAGAGACAACGTTGTATAGCAGATCTTTAGAATTTATTCATCTTGCATGATGAAAATTTTATGCCCATTAATTAGCATTTCCCCATTTTCTCCTCCTTTCAGCCTCTAAAAGCCACCACTCTAATCTCTGATTCTCTGAGTTTGGCAATTTTAGATACCTGGTGTGAGTAGAATTATGAAGTATTTGTATTTCTGTGTCTAGCTTTTCTCATTTAGAATATACCTTCAAGGTTCATCCAACTTGTCACATATTTCAAGTTTTCCTTCTTTTTAAAGACTCAATAAAATTCCATTGTATGTATTTACCACATTTTCTTTATTCATTCGTCTATCGGGCATTTACGTTGTTCCCACGTTGTGACTATTTTTAATAGTGCTATAATGAACCCTGGAGTGCTAATATCTCTTTGAGATCCTGATATTTTGCTCTTTTTTTATAAAATGGTGTAATAATAGTTACCTGCTCATACCATTATTCTAAAAATTCACTGAGTTGCTAAGTACAAATCTGATCACAAAGTAAACATGTAGACATTATTTTTTAATCACACATGAAGGATTTTTATAGTAACTTTGTGTAAAGGTGGGTCTTTTCTTGTAAGTTATTGGAATCTATTAATTTTAAGGGAGCATTCCAAATTGAGAGGTAGAAACAAAATTCCAGTGCCTGTGTAGTTTATTTCATTTCAATTTAAATTATGAGATCATTGACTAGTGTTCAAATTAGAAATATAGGAAGATAGTTTACAGGTCATCTTCTTAGGTCTTGTATTTATTTTTGTTATGAAATTAATGTGCATTCAGTGGAAATCTGCACATGTAAATATACTCTTAGTTTCTTTAAATAAATTATATCTCCAAATTATATAATACCATATAGACAAATACATTAAATGACTAAAAACGTAGCTAAGATAGCGTTGTGCCTGGTTTTGAAAAAATAAACTATTTGTGTGGTTATACATCTATATATGTACTTACAACAAAGGTTATATTCAGAATATTTTACGCTAGACTTTTCAATTTTATAGCAGTTGAATTTCTTTGAATTTTCATTTGTTTTCTCAGTAAAATTACATATTTTAAAACATGCAAAAATCATGTAATTTAAAAGTTTTTAAAAACTCGTACATATATTTTAAAATTTCAGTAAATGAAAATCAGGAAAATGGTGACATGATCTTCCAGAGTCACAATTTAATAGAGAAAACTGAAGACAGGAAATAATATTCTAGTTACGGATAATGATTAACGCTGGCAGAACTGGTAAATAGTACACTCTAAAATAAAATACTACATTAAAAAATATAATTAGAGGACATCATACCTCAATACATATGTGATTGTTTTGTTAGTTTTTAAAAGACACTGGTTAACATTACTAATTACTGAAGGATGTAGAATGTTAACTGAGCTTGTAATGATAAGGCAGATAAAACGGTATAACAATCATTACAGTTTATAAAACCCTAAGAAATTGTTAATGTGCATAATAGCATCCATAATCCCACTAACATAATTTCCAAACATTTTTGTGTACACCTATTGTATTCTTGGTGGCAAAGGATCCAGAATTTCAATCATACTCTCAAAAGAATTCATTGCCCTCAAAATGGCAATGAAATTCTGACAAAATTAGGGTATGGTGAGATTCTGAGGACTTGGAAAGCCAGGCAAAATACTTCTTATTTCTGTACAGACAGATAATTCCTTTTTTTTTTTTTTT
>NW_016825943.1:42247-50036 GCF_001698545.2 Rhinopithecus bieti
ATGGTGCATTAAATTCCCATTTGGCATCCTAATTGTAATAAGATAATACATCCTTTCTGAAAATTCCATTTGATGAATAAGCAAACCAATTCAAAATGTCTTCATTTTATTGATAATAGCATCAGTGTCATTAATGATAATGCTTTTTGACTAACAGCAATTAACTAGATTTGGTGATCTGAGCAATTGAACATTGAATTTGAAATCAGAACATTTGGCACTGGAGATGCTATGAGTACATATTAAAATGATTGTTGATTATTTAAGGATTTATTAAGTTGGTGAAGAACATTTAAGTCTATTATATCCTGTATTATTTAGGATGCTTGCTTTCAGATGTACTCAAGACACAAAGAGAATTTATTGGCTAAGTAAAGAGTTCAAGGTTTGCTCTAGGATTTAATACAGAGTTTTATTATGGATTCAAGGAAAAGTCTTGTTTTTCTGTTAATCTCTCTAAGCCTACCCTCCATAACTTTTCAGACTGATACAGGCTGGCTTCCCTTAGCAGATCTTGGAAACTCTTTTACTTTGTTTACAACTAACTGTAAAGAATATACCTTTACCCAGATAGCAAACAAAAGGTCCGAGTTTCTCTCTGATTGGAAACTCTTAGATCATATGCCTGGCCTGCACACCTCCCTGTAGCAAAGTGCATAGCATTAGACCAATTGGCTTGCACAAAAACCAAGCGCACATCTAGAACTGAGAGTAATAACAATGCTATCCAAATCTCCAGGCTCCTATGCCATGGGAGAGTGGTATGAAGGATATTGACTGTATGATTGTGGTGCTTACTACAACCCTCTTCTTTGAATATCCCACATTGCCATATACCCTTCATAGGATATATTCACTTTCAAAGATGCTCAAACTCCTCAAAAAGAGCAAGTGTAAAACATTATCCAGTGATTGCATTCAGCTCCAAGGTGGGGTATCTGGGTGATTAGCAGTCGCTTTCAATTAGTGCTTTATGATCCATCTAGTGGACTATGATTAAGTGAAAAAAATTGATGTCTAGTACTGCTAAGTAAAAAGTTAGAAGGTCACATCTTGATTATAACTAAAACTAAACTAAATGCATGAAAGAAAAAAATGGTAACATATATCCTCACTTTCAGAACCTTCCTGGTGATTTTTCCTTCTGTTCATTATACATTTTGCTAAATACTTGTCTTCATCATGATATCTGAAGTTGACATATTTTGGGGTATTGTGTTACTTTAGTATTCTACTTACTGTGTTGTTTAAAAGTCCTGATGCTTGCCCTAGGGTTGAGTGATAAGGTATTTTTAGTTAGACTTGGGATTTCTTCGGCAATCAGATTTGTTTACAATGTATAGGCTTTCAGTATTTGTTCTTATCAGTTCCATGACCCAGTAACCCAAATTCTATGATTTGGTTTTAGGTTTCAAATGTTAACCTCTTTTGACATCTTTAATAGGCCTCTGTGCTTGCACATCCCCCTCACCGAGACAATTTGCAGCACGGGGTTGTGGTAGAGGGCATAGCCAATCTGTGTGTGTATCTTTCAAGTATAGATTACATAGAAGCTGCTTCTTCATAGTAGGAGTGATCGTCTACTTTGTCACAGAAGTGCTTTAGGGAAGCACTACAGTTGATTTTTTTTAGTACTTAAGTCTTACATTCTGCCTCTCCTGTCTCTGTTCATACAAACATTCGATTTGGAGTAAAAAATTGGCTTTTCCACTCATATCAGGCTCCAAATTATTAGCCTCTCAAGGTGTTAATGTTATAAGCCACAGGCAGAGGGCTTCTTCAGACAAAGCTATGTGTTTTTTGTTTTTTGTTTTTTTTTTTTTCCCTGTACTTCAAAAACAAGTAACCATTAGCATGAGCTTTTCTCTTTCTTGGTTTAAACAGGCCAGTAGGGCCAACATTTTTGTTTCTATCAAATCTCCTAGTAGTGTTGGTAGTCGTAAGGCACATGTCTCAGGATAAAATAGGCCATTGTTTAATCAACTATTTTTAAACTATGTAGCAAGTATCATCCTGAGTTGGGGTTTTATTATCCTTGTCTTCTACATAATTCAGCCTGTTCCACATTATAGGATCTATTAACTTTCAACAACCCACTTCCTGATACCAAAGTCCATATAAACTAGAATGACTTTTGGTACAGTAATGGAAAATTCTTCTCAAGAAAACTTCAAATATGCACACACACACACACATACACATGCACACACATATACACACACACACACAGAAAACATCCACATTGGAGCAGTCGCATGTGACATCTTTTCTTCCATTAAATATTTCTTGTAATTAAACCTTGGGAATTATTGGCTTATATAACAGAAAATTCCAGAGGAATGGTGGGATTCTGGTAAGCCTTTAATCCAAATTTTCACATTGTCATCACGCTGCAGCTCCATATCTCAGTGGCTCTTCACTCTTTCACTATCTATGCCAGGTAGTTCTTTCTTTCCCAATATAGTTTTGTTATGATAGATGGCTACCAGAATTGTAACATTTTTTCCTTTCCTTATATCAAAGAAAAAATAGTACTTTTTTCTCAATCAAGCAGAACTCTGGACACCTTCTGGTTGGAACATGTTAAGTCATGTTTCCACAGTTAATATACTGTGGTAAAGTGTAAAATGATGTAGTAGGGTTTGTGTTACATGTCCCTGGCAAAAAGGATTTGTTTAAAGCAATCAGGACTTATGTGTGGGATTGGGGAAGAGATTAATTGCTTCCAAGCCACAAGATTCCTTCATAAGGATGGAATGTAGTTTGAAAATTATTTTATGGCAATATTTGAAAGATTTCAATGTTTTCCTATGATTTAATAACATAAATCTTTAATAGAATGAAATATATCATGAATTGCATGTGTATTTGAAAGTGTGTGTGTGTCTAATTTTATTGGATCCAGAAAATACGCTTTATTTTTTCTTGGAAAATGCTGTATTTTATATCTACTACATTTCATATGTTCTGTACGTTTCGGTTGGATTGTTTTCAAAGGGGCTGCCCTTATCAATCGAAGTCGTCTTTAGTATAGGTTGGGCTATTACTGATGAGTCAAATATTTGTAGAGCAATACTTTAGGACCTGTCCCACAACTAATATATTCAAAATTTAGTAAACGTTTATTGAGTACCTGTTAGAAGCAAAGGGCTATGCTAGGTGCTCTTATATACATGAAGATAAATACATGTCATAAAACAATGACAAATTGGCTTACAGAATGTGCTTATTTCCAATATCATATTTTTCTTTTCTGTCATTTTTCATTTTATGATATAAAGACCTTGAGGGGTGTTTTTTTAGAGAAACAATAAAACAATGATGGATGAGCTCACTTGAGTTAGTTACATACTATACAGCTTATATGAAGCATAAGCATATAAAAAGTATATGCATCTACTTTCATAGTTTGGATTATTATTACATTTCCTGGTATTATATTTTCTTCTCACAGATGACTGGCCTTAAATGTGCACCATAGAATTTACAGAAACAAACGAGAGGGTTTAATAAACTGAATAAAATGAAGCTCTTTATTTGGTTAGACTACTTTGTAAAGGACAAGAATAGGGGAGCCTCCCAGGTCAACCTAATGTGTGATTTTCCATTTTTCTGAATAAGCTTTATTGACTTTTACATTTTAATGGAAAATGAGTAATTAGCAGAGGTGCAGATAATATTTATATTTGGCAAAAAATGATTATAGTATTTTTATCAGAGTGTAAAATATATGCAGAAATTGCCAAATAATCTGATTTGTTAATAATAATAGTATCCTAAAATGATTATGGTTTTCTCTCTTTTAAAATAATGTTTATATAGGGTTGATTTTGAAGATAAATAAGAATCTAGTGAACTCTCTTTTTCTCAGTGTGTGTGTGTGTGTGTGTGTGTGTGTGTGTGTGTGTAAGAACAGAAANACATACTATACAGCTTATATGAAGCATAAGCATATAAAAAGTATATGCATCTACTTTCATAGTTTGGATTATTATTACATTTCCTGGTATTATATTTTCTTCTCACAGATGACTGGCCTTAAATGTGCACCATAGAATTTACAGAAACAAACGAGAGGGTTTAATAAACTGAATAAAATGAAGCTCTTTATTTGGTTAGACTACTTTGTAAAGGACAAGAATAGGGGAGCCTCCCAGGTCAACCTAATGTGTGATTTTCCATTTTTCTGAATAAGCTTTATTGACTTTTACATTTTAATGGAAAATGAGTAATTAGCAGAGGTGCAGATAATATTTATATTTGGCAAAAAATGATTATAGTATTTTTATCAGAGTGTAAAATATATGCAGAAATTGCCAAATAATCTGATTTGTTAATAATAATAGTATCCTAAAATGATTATGGTTTTCTCTCTTTTAAAATAATGTTTATATAGGGTTGATTTTGAAGATAAATAAGAATCTAGTGAACTCTCTTTTCTCAGTGTGTGTGTGTGTGTGTGTGTGTGTGTGTGTGTAAAAACAGAAAACCAAACACCACATGTTCTCACTCATAGGTGGGAACTGAACAATGAGATCACTTGGACTCGGGAAGGGGAACATCACACACCGGGGCCTATCATGGGGAGGGGGGAAGGGGAGGGATTGCATTGGGAGTTATACCTGATATAAATGATGAATTGATGGGTGCTGAAGAGTTGATGTGTGCAGCACACCAACATGGCACAAGTATACATGTGTAACAAACCTGCACGTTATGCACATGTACCCTAGAACTTAATGTATAAAAAAAAAAAAAATTTAAAAATTTAAAAATCGAAGTTGTAGTTAATTGGAATAAGAAGTTTGTTGAAAACAGTTTGATGTCTGGTAATTGAGAAATGTTTATGAACCTGACATAATTTACTAAATAATGGAGAGAGAGACATTATTCGGAACATTGTATAAGCACCTAAGCCACATTTCTGAAAGATCCAAGGAGAGAGAAATATGTATAATTATCTTGGTGGTAATTTACTCATGAGTAGTATTGACATTGAGATATTAACAATTTGTACCGACCCACTTGTAGCTGAGTGTATATTCTTAAATTGTTTTCCGACATAAACTGTCATCCATACTGGTGGATCTTTGTGATTCTTTAGGTTAGGTCAATAAAACCTAAGTAAACCCTGGGGAATGTACTTTATATGTATATTATTCTCCCGCTCACACATATCCTCACTGTGTAGAAGTACACATTTGTCAACATTACAGTGCCTTTGGCCTTCACAGAATCTGTTCAAATTAATACAATGTTCACTACTGCCATAACAGGAAAAAACAAAAAACTGTACTTTTGAAACATTTATTTTTAAATCATTTGAAGCAGAAAATTCTGACAAGTTGCACTGATGAATCTTTACTAAAAATAAAGGTCTTTGTTTACAAGTAATTATATCTTCTCAACCAGAGGTTTCACGTTGCTTACTTTCTTAAAATTCCAAATAGAACAAGGTTGGCAAAAATCGTCATATATACATGTTATCACTGTTGAATATTTTATAATAATTTACGTAGCATTCATTGTACACTTACAATATGGCAGGAGCATGTGGCAGTTACTTGAAAGGCAATATTTATGAGATTTACCACCAATCAATCTTCCCACTTTACAGATTAAGATTAAAGACTTACTGAAGGCCCTCGTGCTAGTAAGAGGCAGAGTAAAATAGATCTAGGCATCTTGAATTCCTAAATCTACGATTTCTAAGTTACACCTTCTGGCCTTTCTGTTAAAATTTATTTCTAATCAACAGTGATACTTTTAAAATAAATATAACAGTGTCATATGTGAAGGTCAAACACTAGTAGTTTAATCTGTCAAGTACTTATTGATCATCTAATTTGTGTTAATTACTGGGTGTTACTTGACCTCAGGTTCTTTATGCACTAGAAGAGGAGACAGACACTCTTACAGCTGCTTTAAGACAGTAGAAATAGGAAGTATGATGACTTTTCATACAAATCCTCCGGGACCATAAACTATAGCTTCATAAATCTTGACTGACCAGATGGCAGAAGGTATAACTGAATAATGAGCCTTGATAGTCAGGTATGATTTTTATAAGGGTATCATCCCTTAGAAGTATTACTTCACTTTGTGGAACTAAATGGGAAAGACTTAGAAGCACGAATCTTCATTTTGTGACTGTTTTGTGTGTAGGGCATATGGTTAGGGGAGGAGGAGTAGGAGAGGCAGCTGGAAAATGAGGCTGAAGGACACATTGTGGAGGATTTTGCGTATCATGCTCAAGGAGATATATTTTATTCAGTAGGCAAGAGAAAGGCATTGACAGATTTTGAATAACAAGTCATGTGTTTCAACCCTGGGATTTATAAAGCTGAATCAAGAGGCACTTTGCCTTTAGGAAGCATTGACCAAAAAAAAAAAAAAAAAAAAAAAAAAAAAAAAAAGGGGCCGTGCTGAGTTGAAAGTGTCAATGGTGCCTCCAGAAGAAGCTAACTGTATTTGGAAATCAGGGTTTATTATCAACAGATCAGTTAAGACCAGTGATATAATCCCATTGTAGGGGCTAGGGTGGAAAGAGATAACAGAGCAATCCCAAAAAGTACATGAGATTTCACAGAGAAAAAAAAGTACTATCAAATTTGAAGAGGTTCAAGGACAGAATATTTGATCTGTTGATCGATCGATCGATCTGTCTGCAGGGAACCAGAGGTGAGGGAGACATAGTTAGGTATGATTTAAGAGTTTTCTTAGGAAAGTACCATCACATAAGAGATATTTAAAAAGACTTTAAAGAAGGTGGTTATGTTAAACAGTGCTGCAAATGAATTGAGGAGGATGCAGGTAGGGGAGGAGCAACTGGATCCACTGTTTTAGAAGTGTACTTGTGTTCTTTGAGAGGGATTTTTAAGTATAAGAGTGGAAAACAAGAAATAATACATAGAATTATGGCTGATTATGGGAAATCGGAAGCAGGAAAGTTTAATCAATTCTGAGGTTCAGTGATGAAAGTAAGGAGGAGATGAGATAGTACATAGAAGAATGATACTAATATTTCAGATTGGCTGTAATCCCAGCACTTGGGGAGACCGAGGTGGGTGGATCACGAGGTCAGGAGATTGAGACCATCCTGGATAACAGTGAAATCCCGTCTCTACTAAAAACACAAATATTGGCCGGGCGTAGTGGTGGGCGCCTGTAGTCCCAGCTAGTCGGGAGGCTGAGGCAGGAGAATGGCGTGAACTTGGGAGGCAGAGCTTGCAGTGAGCCAAGATCGCGCCACTGCACTCCAACCTGGGCGACAGAGTGAGACTCCGTCTCAAAAAAAAAAAAAGGAAAAAAAAATTTCAGATTGGGAGAGAATTAAGAGTTCTCATAAACTCTGTGATGGTACACTCTGTGGTAGAAATCTACAGTACACCACAATTCCTGTGTATAACATACAGTGTGCTATATAAAATACGTGGTATCAACCTACGAATGTTGATTTTCAGGACAAAATGTCCACAAAATGTAATGAACGTTCAGGATACAGCTTCGATAACAAGTTTTATCTCATTAATATTTAACTAATATAATCCCATTTTTAGTAAGTGATTATTATCAGAATTGATTCCTACTTAATTCTCTTCAAGGCCTTGGTCTCAGTGTATTTTCCTCCCTTCATTAAAAAATAATCTTTCAAGTTTTGTAAGAGAGCAGGGGCCTTAGGGAAGAGAGCACAAACGATGACATCACTGGAACATTTTAACATGATTTGATTTTATAAAACACGATAAAATAAGTATCAGGCAGCACTTTATTTTAAAACACTTGCTTA